>NC_092293.1:13111944-13130366 GCF_036320965.1 Panulirus ornatus | reverse complement strand
TCACTAACGAAGAGTTATTCAATGCGTCGTTAGAGAACAGTAATCAAATACTTATATAGAATTTTTATGTTAGATAAAAGGCATTTCTTGATAGTAAACATAAGAAATGATGATGAAAGATAAAGGACGTAGAGGTAAAAATTTTGTTAAAAAGATGAAATACTCCTGCATTAAACTAGCTCCTTGTATTGCATTTTCAGTTAGATACCCACATGATAATGCATTCTATTCTTTATAATCATAAATGTTTATGTTCTTAACACGTTTTTATCATTTCTTATATAATCTTAAGGATTCAGGCTTAAAGATCTTGGTTATGAACAATCATTATAATGCAACACAATACATATTCATCATAAACAATTCATTTATCACAATAACCATTATGTTTGTACCAGATTCTTTAAGTCCTCAGTCACGTTTGTTAATATATAAGAGATTTTTCCGCCACTGACAAGTGGCTCCGTGGTGTAGTGGTTAGCACATCTGCCTCATAAACAGTTGGTCCGGGTTCGATTCCCGGCGGGGCCTTTGTTTTAAGTATTTTTTTGTGAACGTAAATACTCGTAGGTAGGTTTTCTCTCTCTCTCTCTCTCTCTCTCTCTCTCTCTCTCTCTCTCTCTCTCTCTCTCTCTCTCTCTCTCTATATATATATATATATATATATATATATATATATATATATATATATATATATATATATATATGTATTTTTTTTTTATTATACTTTGTCGCTGTCTCCCGCGTTTGCGAGGTAGCGCAAGGAAACAGACGAAAGAAATGGCCCAACCCCCCCCCATACACATGTATATACATACGTCCACACACGCAAATATACATACCTACACAGCTTTCCATGGTTTACCCCAGACGCTTCACATGCCTTGATTCAATCCACTCACAGCACGTCAACCCCGGTATACCACATCGCTCGAATTCACTCTATTCCTTGCCCTCCTTTCACCCTCCTGCATGTTCAGGCCCCGATCACACAAAATCTTTTTCACTCCATCTTTCCACCTCCAATTTGGTCTCCCTCTTCTCCTTGTTCCCTCCACCTCCGACACATATATCCTCTTAGTCAATCTTTCCTCACTCATCCTCTCCATGTGCCCAAACCACTTCAAAACACCCTCTTCTGCTCTCTCAACCACGCTCTTTTTATTTCCACACATCTCTCTTACCCTTACGTTACTCACTCGATCAAACCACCTCACACCACACATTGTCATCAAACATCTCATTTCCAGCACATCCATCCTCCTGCGCACAACTCTATCCATAGCCCACGCCTCGCAACCATACAACATTGTTGGAACCACTATTCCTTCAAACATACCCATTTTTGCTTTCCGAGATAATGTTCTCGACTTCCACACATTCTTCAAGGCCCCCAGAATTTTCGTCCCCTCCCCCACCCTATGATCCACTTCCGCTTCCATGGTTCCATCCGCTGCCAGATCCACTCCCAGATATCTAAAACACTTCACTTCCTCCAGTTTTTCTCCATTCAAACCCACCTCCCAATTGACTTGACCCTCAACCCTACTGTACCTAATAACCTTGCTCTTATTCACATTTACTCTTAACTTTCTTCTTCCACACACTTTACCAAACTCAGTCACCAGCTTCTGCAGTTTCTCACATGAATCAGCCACCAGCGCTGTATCATCAGCGAACAACACTGACTCACTTCCCAAGCTCTCTCATCCCCAACAGACTTCATACTTTCCCCTCTTTCCAAAACTCTTGCATTTACCTCCCTAACAACCCCATCCATAAACAAATTAAACAACCATGGAGACATCACACACCCCTGCCGCAAACCTACATTCACTGAGAACCAATCACTTTCCTCTCTTCCTACACGTACACATGCCTTACATCCTCGATAAAAACTTTTCACTGCTTCTAACAACTTTCCTCCCACACCATATATTCTTAATACCTTCCACAGAGCATCTCTATCAACTCTATCATATGCCTTCTCCAGATCCATAAATGCTACATACAAATCCATTTGCTTTTCTAAGTATTTCTCACATACATTCTTCAAAGCAAACACCTGATCCACACATCCTCTACCACTTCTGAAACCACACTGCTCTCCCCAATCTGATGCTCTGTACATGCCTTCACCCTCTCAATCAATACCCTCCCATATAATTTACCAGGAATACTCAACAAACTTATACCTCTGTAATTTGAGCACTCACTCTTATCCCCTTTGCCTTTGTACAATGGCACTATGCACGCATTCCGCCAATCCTCAGGCACCTCACCATGAGTCATACATACATTAAATAACCTTACCAACCAGTCAACAATACAGTCACCCCCTTTTTTAATAAATTCCACTGCAATACCATCCAAACCTGCTGCCTTGCCGGCTTTCATCTTCCGCAAAGCTTTCACTACCTCTTCTCTGTTTACCAAATCATTTTCCCTAACCCTCTCACTTTGCACACCACCTCGACCAAAACACCCTATATCTGCCACTCTATCATCAAACACATTCAACAAACCTTCAAAATACTCACTCCATCTCCTTCTCACATCACCACTACTTGTTATCACCTCCCCATTTGCGCCCTTCACTGAAGTTCCCATTTGCTCCCTTGTCTTACGCACTTTATTTACCTCCTTCCAGAACATCTTTTTATTCTCCCTAAAATTTAATGATACTCTCTCACCCCAACTTTCATTTGCCCTTTTTTTCACCTCTTGCACCTTTCTCTTGACCTCCTGTCTCTTTCATTTATACATCTCTCACTCAATTTCATTTTTTCCCTGCAAAAATCGTCCAAATGCCTCTCTCTTCTCTTTCACTAATACTCTTACTTCTTCATCCCACCACTCACTACCCTTTCTAATCAACCCACCTCCCACTCTCCTCATGCCACAAGCATCTTTTGCGCAATCCATCACTGATTCCCTAAATACATCCCATTCCTCCCCCACTCCCCTTACTTCCATTGTTACATACATATATATGTATATATATATATATATATATATATATATATATATATATATATATATATATATATATATATATATATATATATATATATATATATATATATATATATATATATATATATGGGTGATGGGTGATTTGAATGCAAAGGTGAGTAATGTGGCAGTTGAGGGAATAATTGGTATACATGGGGTGTTCAGTGTTGTAAATGGAAATGGTGAAGAGCTTGTAGATTTATGTGCTGAAAAAGGACTGATGATTGGGAATACCTGGTTTAAAAAGCGAGATATACATAAGTATACTTATGTAAGTAGGAGAGATGGCCAGAGAGCGTTATTGGATTACGTGTTAATTGACAGGCGTGCGAAAGAGAGACTTTTGGATGTTAATGTGCTGAGAGGTGCAACTGGAGGGATGTCTGATCATTATCTTGTGGAGGCTAAGGTGAAGATTTGTATGGGTTTTCAGAAAAGAAGAGTGAATGTTGGGGTGAAGAGGGTGGTGAGAGTAAGTGAGCTTGAGAAGGAGACCTGTGTGAGGAAGTACCAGGAGAGACTGAGTACAGAATGGAAAAAGGTGAGAACAATGGAAGTAAGGGGAGTGGGGGAGGAATGGGATGTATTTAGGGAATCAGTGATGGATTGCGCAAAAGATGCTTGTGGCATGAGAAGAGTGGGAGGTGGGTTGATTAGAAAGGGTAGTGAGTGGTGGGATGAAGAAGTAAGAGTATTAGTGAAAGAGAAGATAGAGGCATTTGGACGATTTTTGCAGGGAAAAAATGCAATTGAGTGGGAGATGTATAAAAGAAAGAGACAGGAGGTCAAGAGAAAGGTGCAAGAGGTGAAAAAAAGGGCAAATGAGAGTTGGGGTGAGAGAGTATCATTAAATTTTAGGGAGAATAAAAAGATGTTCTGGAAGGAGGTAAATAAAGTGCGTAAGACAAGGGAGCAAATGGGAACTTCGGTGAAGGGCGCAAGTGGGGAGGTGATAACAAGTAGTGGTGATGTGAGAAGGAGATGGAGTGAGTATTTTGAAGGTTTGTTGAATGTGTTTGATGATAGAGTGGCAGATATAGGGTGTTTTGGTCGAGGTGGTGTGCAAAGTGAGAGGGTTAGGGAAAATGATTTGGTAAACAGAGAAGAGGTAGTGAAAGCTTTGCGGAAGATGAAAGCCGGCAAGGCAGCAGGTTTGGATGGTATTGCAGTGGAATTTATTAAAAAAGGGGGTGACTGTATTGTTGACTGGTTGGTAAGGTTATTTAATGTATGTATGACTCATGGTGAGGTGCCTGAGGATTGGCGGAATGCGTGCATAGTGCCATTGTACAAAGGCAAAGGGGATAAGAGTGAGTGCTCAAATTACAGAGGTATAAGTTTGTTGAGTATTCCTGGTAAATTATATGGGAGAGTATTGATTGAGAGGGTGAAGGCATGTACAGAGCATCAGATTGGGGAAGAGCAGTGTGGTTTCAGAAGTGGTAGAGGATGTGTGGATCAGGTGTTTGCTTTGAAGAATGTATGTGAGAAATACTTAGAAAAGCAAATGGATTTGTATGTAGCATTTATGGATCTGGAGAAGGCATATGATAGAGTTGATAGAGATGCTCTGTGGAAGGTATTAAGAATATATGGTGTGGGAGGAAAGTTGTTAGAAGCAGTGAAAAGTTTTTATCGAGGATGTAAGGCATGTGTACGTGTAGGAAGAGAGGAAAGTGATTGGTTCTCAGTGAATGTAGGTTTGCGGCAGGGGTGTGTGATGTCTCCATGGTTGTTTAATTTGTTTATGGATGGGGTTGTTAGGGAGGTGAATGCAAGAGTTTTGGAAAGAGGGGCAAGTATGAAGTCTGTTGGGGATGAGAGAGCTTGGGAAGTGAGTCAGTTGTTGTTCGCTGATGATACAGCGCTGGTGGCTGATTCATGTGAGAAACTGCAGAAGCTGGTGACTGAGTTTGGAAAAGTGTGTGGAAGAAGAAAGTTAAGAGTAAATGTGAATAAGAGCAAGGTTATTAGGTACAGTAGGGTTGAGGGTCAAGTCAATTGGGAGGTGAGTTTGAATGGAGAAAAACTGGAGGAAGTGAAGTGTTTTAGATATCTGGGAGTGGATCTGTCAGCGGATGGAACCATGGAAGCGGAAGTGGATCATAGGGTGGGGGAGGGGACGAAAATTCTGGGTGCCTTGAAGAATGTGTGGAAGTCGAGAACATTATCTCGGAAAGCAAAAATGGGTATGTTTGAAGGAATAGTGGTTCCAACAATGTTGTATGGTTGCGAGGCGTGGGCTATGGATAGAGTTGTGCGCAGGAGGATGGATGTGCTGGAAATGAGATGTTTGAGGACAATGTGTGGTGTGAGGTGGTTTGATCGAGTGAGTAACGTAAGGGTAAGAGAGATGTGTGGAAATAAAAAGAGCGTGGTTGAGAGAGCAGAAGAGGGTGTTTTGAAGTGGTTTGGGCACATGGAGAGAATGAGTGAGGAAAGATTGACCAAGAGGATATATGTGTCGGAGGTGGAGGGAACAAGGAGAAGAGGGAGACCAAATTGGAGGTGGAAAGATGGAGTGAAAAAGATTTTGTGTGATCGGGGCCTGAACATGCAGGAGGGTGAAAGGAGGGCAAGGAATAGAGTGAATTGGAGCGATGTGGTATACCGGGGTTGACGTGCTGTCAGTGGATTGAAGCAGGGCATGTGAAGCGTCTGGGGTAAACCATGGAAAGCTGTGTAGGTATGTATATTTGCGTGTGTGGACGTGTGTATATACATGTGTATGGGGGGGGGGGGGTTGGGCCAGTTCTTTCGTCTGTTTCCTTGCGCTACCTCGCAAACGCGGGAGACAGCGACAAAGTATAAAAAAAAAAAAAAAAAATATATATATATATATATATATATATATATATATATATATATATATATATATATATATATATATATATATATATATATATATATCTCCGGCAAGAGGCAAGTTGATATGTGCTGGGTGTGGTGCAGAGTGGCTCGCCGTCATATGGCAAGAACTTCATCGCTTTCACTCAGTCACGCAATCTACATTCATAGTGGCTGGCTGGGGAGAGAGAGAGAGAGAGAGAGAGAGAGAGAGAGAGAGAGAGAGAGAGAGAGAGAGAGAGAGAGAGAGAGAGAGAGAGAGAGAGAGAGAGAGAGAGAGGAGTTCATGCTCATGAGTTCATCTAACGAGATTTTGCCAAAAGGCAGGGCAAGCGCGTAACGCTCTCCGCAGAGAAATATATTGTCACGAAGAAAAAGATCAAAGTGGTGGGAGTAAGGTGTTGTGATGTGTTATGTCTGGGAAGGAGAGGTTGTATGTTTGTGGAGTGAGAGCCAGCAGACAACGTCTGGGTGAGACAGGAAGGTAAGAAAGCTGCCTGAGTCAGAGGAGTGGTAATTAACAGCCACTAAAATGCCACGTGGTGCCTGGAAACTGTAGTGACGTAAGTGACATGGGGGCCTGCATGGGTCTGCTGGTGGTGGGTGGGTGGGGGGTGGTTTGGGGGGATGTGGGGGTGGTGTAGGGGGGATGGTGGGGGGTTGGGTTAGAAGGCACACGCAAAAGTCAAAGAGAAAAACCTATATATTGTCAGCGTGACAATGCAAATGTTGTTATTCTTGGACCTGAAGCGAGATATTCATCAATTGTATTCTCACACATATCTATAGTAATGCTTTCAACCACAATCTAATTGGTAAATGATTCTGGAAATGATTCCTCAATCTTGTTAAGGAAAAGTATTTCACCTCATCATCTGAGGTCAAACGTTTGCCCACCAGTTTGTGTTTATCAGCGTGACGTCATTAGTAGACATGTTTATACCTCATAGCGATTTTTGTTGGTAATACAGACAGTTAGTTTCGCTCTATTTGCTATGAACTTAACTTTAAAGTAAAGTACACACGGTAGAAGGTATCTTCCCGGATGTGTCCAATTAATTTAGAAATGATCAATACGACTCGTGTTGTCTGGGTAGGGTTGGTGAGTGTGAATGTGGATATATTTCGTCATAATTATGGTAACTCATCTTTATAAACAATTCCATCAAAATATAAATCATTATAACATTTATTATGACAATTTGTCCCTGCCTGGCACGGGGTCTTGTCGGTCTGCCGCTCTGTAACAGGTCAACATGTATGTGTATCGTGGGATTTACTGGTTATTAACAGGTAAAGGTCATTAAACCAGAAGCTGTACCATACAGTACAACATACTATAACAGTATTTGCTACTTGGTAACAGGAATATATGTATGTTGTTACATTTAGAAGGTTATGAAGAGCTAAAGTCATGACGCCTTCATCCATATCATACGTCATACATCAAATGTATAACAGATTGTATATATGTTGGAGTGTTACCGGACTCCGCCTGCATGGGGTTACACCACAGGTGTAAAGTCACCTTCGACGTGGTAATATTATCGTTAATGGCCAGAAACATCTCGTCATGGAACTTCTCACTCCAAAAGAATCCAACATTTACCTGCTACTGATTGTAGCGCAGCCTTAGAGTTACAGGAGCCCCATGAAAGTGGTCTTGGAGTTATAGAGGTGATCATCTTGGATGATATAACATCAGTGAGCAGTTAAAGGTCATTGAACTTAATTACCTAATATAAACATTGAATATAGAAAACGTGATGACGGCGTGACATAAAGCTATGAATATCTTTCTTGATTACTGAGTGTCAGGACGGGTTCTGCTGGCCCAGCAGGACTTGAAGAATTTTGGAGGAGTTTGTTGGAGGGTCTTGTGAGTGTGGTGGTGCAAGATGATCATCGAGAAAGCTCTTGTAACTGCTTGACCTTAACTGTTTCATGAAACTGATGACCTGTAGAGATCGTCTACTGAAGCTGGTGTCATTTCACATATGTACTAATCTGTACAACTTCTTATAAGAACTTATTGTATTAAAGACGTAAATCTCCCGAGGAATTGTGCAGATCATAATCGGTTTTTAGTAAAGACAACACAAAAGGATTTTCATACTTCACCAAACTATTTTGAAAACCTGTTTATAATGAAATTATCAACACTTGTCTCTAAGTTTTCAGTATTCTGAGGAAGTTGATAAATACATTTATCAAATTAAGGTCTTTACAATATTTTGAGGAGTATATATCGAAAGCTGGAAGTGAATTATCACCATAGTTACATAAATTTTTTATATAAAGCACGTAATCATTCTTTTCTTGTTTAAACCGTGCATCAGTATATAGGGATGAATTATAATTTAATTACTCTTTACATAAATGAATCAGTTTTCACCAGCTGGGAAGTAAACGTTACTTTCAAAACCAATGTGCAGCCATCCAGCCAGCCAGCCTGGCCTACAGAGAAGTTATGACATACATTTATCATCAGTATGGAATGACTAATGAACTGTACATATTAATTTTCTCTTGGAAAATATATGGTATATATTCCATGGTAATATGTATGTAATGTAATCTCTTCTATCTATTCATTTGTCTATCGTCATTACGCCATTCCTAATCTAATGGTGTGTAAGAACGAATCATATTGGCCGAAAATAGTAACGTAAATACGTTTAAGAATAAACATGATAATATTTTGCTTCACCTCCACTTGTGACAGCATTTGCGTCTCCTTAGTCACTTAGACAGACTGCAGGTTTTTCTCTTTGAATTATCTGTTTACCTTTCTACTTTCACCAGTCTAATCTGATATTCTGATATCTGCCACTATCACAAACACCATCAAAATGACCCATTGGTCTGTTGCTGTTTGACTTCCTTTGTATTCCTTTTGATAACCAGATTTCCTGCTGCTCCTTACCTGGGTGGGCAGGTGATGGCAGGATTCACCCAGCCAGGTCAGCTCCCCCACCATGACTGGACCTGCTGCTGCCTCTTGTCACTTTTATATGTGGCTACTGTGATAATGGAGGTTTGGGTTAAAGAGAAAGTAACATATCCTGGCCACACTCTTGTTGCTCGAATTCATATAAGCAAAGTCCACATACAGCACAACTGTCCTCCAATAATTCAGTAGAGATGAATAATAGAAAGATAATGAAATACAAATTAGCCATCATGTGAAGTGTATATGCTCTGACATATGATACGAATTCAAGCTCAATAACGTTTGTCTGTTAATATCAATTAATATCAAAATGAAGATCAATCTGGACTGGCAGGGAAGGGTAGGTAAGGTGTTCATAAGTTGTGTTACATATATGACAGGTGTGTTGTTACCTTACTGTAGGTAAGGTGTTCATAAGTTGTGTTACATATATGACAGGTGTGTTGTTACCTTACTGTAGGTAAGGTGTTCATAAGTTGTGTTACATATATGACAGGTGTGTTGTTACCTTACTGTAGGTAAGGTGTTCATAAGTTGTGTTACATATATGACAGGTGTGTTGTTACCTTACTGTAGGTAAGGTGTTCATAAGTTGTGTTACATATATGACAGGTGTGTTGTTACCTTACTGAGCCTCATAGTTCCCCAGATCTTCGTAACGTTCATCACGATCACTTTATGTAATAACTCACAATGATATATAATCTCCACATCTCACTCCCTCACTCATACTCTAGTTCTTTAATATAACACCAGTGCAAAACATAATGGCTCAGTAACCAAAGATATTAGCGCCGTGTGCCTTAATTACTAATTCATCCTCATTCTTACTAAAAAAAGATAAGAACATTCATCTATCGAGGCTTCTAATGAATCTAATAGTCTATCAATGATGACATTTATATTCATCTTCCTTCAACCTTCTGAAATGTTAATCTTCTTTCATGTGTAACCTCAGAATCAGTTCAGGTTTTGCCATACTAAAACCATAAATTCATGAACTTGGTATTTTCAACTACTTTTCCATTCCAACTGAGTGGAGGAAGACAACCCTTTTTCTGCTGAAGGGTACGTTATGAAGGTGCTTCTCTACTCTCGTCCCAAGCCTCTCTCTCCTGTCCTGCCTGACTCTCGTCCCAAGCCTCTCTCTCCTGTCCAGCCTGACTCTCGTCCCAAGCCTCTCTCTCCTGTCCTGCCTGACTCTCGTCCCAAGCCTCTCTCTCTCTCCTGTCCAGCCTGACTCTCGTCCCAAGCCTCTCTCTCTCTCCTGTCCTGCCTGACTCTCGTCCCAAGTCTCTCTCTCCTGTCCTGCCTGACTCTCGTCCCAAGCCTCTCTATATCTCCAGCCTCTCCCATCCTAAGCCTCTCTGTTGCCCCGCCTCTCTCACCCCACACCATCTCTTCATCACAGCCATACTTCCATCCTGGGATACTCTCTCGTGTGCAGCCTACCTCTTATCACAAGCCTCTCTCTCGTGTCTATCTTCTCTCTCTTTAAAATGAGGCTTGATCATCATTTGTCACTCTCCACTATGGAATAATTCAGTTAATCAGTTATCATAACGCAGTGGTATATCATGCTACCTTCTCAACCACTGATCTCTCCCTGGCCAGGTAACATACCAACATTGATTAACCCATGTCACCTGCTTTGTAAGAGTAAGTAAGTTTTATAATATCATTCTTCAACATTAGGAATGATATAGTCATGGTAAGTCGGGAGGCTGGAGCTTAAGTTTATCCTTACTATTGTCTTTATAACAGAAAGTGAAGGGATGCATGTCCTTGGTGATGGCATGCATGACATATTCATGTTCATTCTACCTTATGACTTTCATGTAAACATTTCCTTCAGGCATATTAATCCTGCAAGGTATTTTTTCTACCTGTTTTCCGCGCTGCGTGTTGCCGGAGGGAGTGGAGGGTGGGGAGGGAGCCTTTGTTTTGCTCTCCGTTTCTTCTACTGCTGTTAAGGGCAATACATTTTGTTGAATAGAGTTAAGGCCAGACCACCTGGCTGTGTGGTATCTATGTAACTCCAAGCCTTTCTCGCGTCTGGCCTGGCTACATCCTTAGCATATCTCTCGTGTCAACTCTTTTGCCCTAAACCTTCCTCTCTTGTTCAGCTTTTCTCTCTCTGATCCTAAGCCTCTCGATCATTCACAGCCTCACTCTCATCCCAGGCCTCCTTCTCATGTCCAGCCTAACTCTTATCCCAGGGGTCTATCCCATATCTAGCATTTCTCATCCCAAGCCTTTCTCTTCTTCAGATCCAGAGTCCCATCCCAAGCCTGTCTTTCTCGTCCAGACTAACTCTCATCCCAAGCCTCTCTCGTGTCTAGCCTATTTCATCTCAAGCATCTCTCTCTCCTACACAGCTTCACTCTCCTCCCAGGCTCCTCTCTTGTTAAGCCTCTCTCTCTCTGATCCTAAACCTCTCGATCATTCACAGCCTCACTCTCATCCCAATCCTCTCTCTCATATCCAGCCTAACTCTTATCACCCCCCCCCCCCGCCCCTTGCTCCCAACATCACCTTAATCCCAAGTCTCTCTCTCGTGTCAAGCCATCTTCATACCAAGCCCCACTCTCCTTCACAGCCTCACTCTGCTCTCAAACCTCTTCCTTGTCCAGCCCTTCTCATCCCAAGCTTCTCGCTCCTCCACAGCCTCTGTCTCATCTCGATCCTCTCTCTCGTATCCAACTTAACCCTTAACCCAGGCTTCTTTCTCAAGACCAGCCTCTCTCATCTTACCAATATCGTTTTCATTCCAAGCTTTTCTCTCGTCCAGCCTCGCTCTCATCACCAGCCTTTCTCTTTCTTGTCAAGTCTCGCTTTCAACCCAAGTCTTGCTCTGGTGTCCAGCCTCTCTCAAACAAACCTTTCTGCCACACTCAGCCTCACTCTCCTCCCACGCCTCTCTTACCTCCAGCTTTTCTCATCCCAAGCTTCTCTCTACTTCACTACTTTTTCACATTCCAAGTATATCTCTCGTGTCCAGCCTCGCTTATGCGAGATCTCTCTTTTACAACTTCAGTCTCCTCCCAAACTCTCGCGTCCCTTTTCCCTCCCAAGCCTCTCTTTATAACCTCACTCAATCTAAGCCTCTCTCTACTTCAAACCACACTCTGAAGCCATGCCCCCCCCCCCCATCTCTCTCTCTCTCTCTCTCTCTCTCTCTCTCTCTCTCTCTCTCTCTCTCTCTCTCTCTCTCTCTCTCTCTCTCTCTCTCTCTCTCTCTCTCTCTCTCTCTCTCTCTCTCTCTCTCTCTCTCTCTCTCTCTCTCTCTCTCTCTCTCTCTCTCTCTCTCTCTCTCTCTCTCTCTCTCTCTCTCTCCTAACCTATCTCGTTTCCAGCATCTCCCATTCCAAGCCTCTTTATTGTTCACTGCCTCTCTCTCCCCTAAAGGCTCTCTCTTTTCCCGCCTCTCTCATCCCAGGCCTCTCTCTCGTGTTCAAGCTAACCTTCATCCCAAGCCTCACTTTCCTTTTCATCCTCTCTTATACAAAGTTTATTCCTCTTCCACAGCCTTACTCTCTATCAAAGGTCTCTCGTGTCCAGCATCTCCCACCACAAGTCTCTCTCATGTTTAGCTTTCTCTCATCCCGAGCTTCTCTCAACTTCGAAACCTCACTCTCCTGCCAAGCCTCTTTCATGCCCAGCCTGTCTCATACAAGCCTCTCTCTCCTTCAAAGCCTCACTCTCCGGCCAAACATCTTGTGTTCAGCCTCTCTCATCCCGAGACTTTCTCTCCTACAAAGCCTCACTCTCATCCCAGGCCTCCCTCTCCCTCCCTCTACACCAGCGGTATTTAAACATTTTCAGCGTTGCAGGTCCACATGAATTTGGGGAAGAATTAGAGAAATTATGGAACTCTTTATAATGTGTCCCATTTTCACAATGTTGCTTCAAATCTTACAGTTGCAGGTGCCGGGCTACCACAATAACCGCCACCTGATTGCCACTCTCCTGGAGGAGGAGGAAGAAGCCGATGTTGTGATAGTAAACATCACATGATGTATCACTAATGGTCATAAGATCAAACATTATGGCTACACATCCCGACAATCGCCAGACTGTGTGTGGCACAGCACGAAGGACGGAGTCGCCCGCCAGTCTTGTACGAAGCACAATACAATATCTCACTACTTCCTGCCGCTTTCAGTACTTTCTATCAGTCAAGATACTCACACTACGTACGTACGTACACTGTTCTATTATCCTTTGTACATCTTCACTACTGGCGTTTTGGACCTTATCTGAACGAGTCAGACCAAATGGTTATCAAGGACACAGAACACATTACACTTGTCCACTATCTTTGTCTTTCATACTTTATCTTTCATACTAACTTGCCATTATTAAACGAAAGTTCATTTGGGAACTTATCGTGTTTCATTTTCTCCGTGGACTCATAGGAATATATATATATATATATATATATATATATATATATATATATATATATATATATATATATATATATATATATATATATATATGTGTGTGTGTGTCTGTAAATGTATAAACATACAAACCTCCAACAGCCAGGATCGAACCCGGGACCCCTGTGCAACGGGTGGGAGAGCTACCGCTAGGCTATGATCGCCCTGATAGGGAAATAACTATTCGAATACTATGTACTCGAATGCCTTTGACCTGAAATGTAAGTTCAAGCCAGTAGGCCGACCCTGCACTTAGCTTGAATCCTTTTGTGTTCACTATAATCTTCTTTACTACATCTCCTCTTCTCAATCCCTTTATCTTCACTATGCAAGGCTTATTATAATCTTCACTACAACCTCATCTTCATATAACCTTATCTTGACTAAGCTGGTTTCAAGGAAGGCTTTAGATTTTACCCGCTCACACAAACAACGTACTTACACGGGGCCCCACGAGTGTAAAACTCCCTCCTAATACAGTGCAAATAGATGATTACACACACCTACACACCACCACCACCACTAACAATACACAGAGAAATAGCCTTTTCGGTCGGCTTTGGATCCGTCCTTGAACGTAGTTTCGAGGATTTGGGGGATCAGGTCAATATGGTTAAGTTCACTACAACCTCATATTCACTAAAGTGTATCTTCACTACTAGCTTATTTTCACTAAATTATATCTTCACTATACCCTCTTCTTCACTACACCGTTATTTCTACCATACCATCATCATTGTACTCCCTGATGTTCACTAAAAATAGTTCTTATCTTCACTACATAATCATTTTGAATAAACTTTACTCTTTGATAACCCTTATCTCTGCTACATTCGTATCTTCACTATATTCGTATCTTCACTACAAGCTATCTTGACAATATCCTTATCATCACTATGCTCTTCCTCACTACACTCTCACTACACTGAGCCTCTGAGGGAATATTCTCACTTGGTTCCTTCTCTGTTCCTTTCTTTGGAAAATTGAAAATGAGAGGAGAGGATTTCCAGTCTCGCGCTCCCTCTCCTTTTATTCGCCTTGTACGACACACAGGGAATATGAGGCAAGTATTCTTTCTTCCCTATCCCCAGGGATAACAGCATCTGGTGTTCCCAGACGGTCACCCATCCAAGTACTAACCAGACCCAACGCTGCTTAACTTCCCTGATCGGACGATATATATATATATATATATATATATATATATATATATATATATATATATATATATATATATATATATATATATATATATATATATGTATATACACGACTGAAAATGAATTTCCCAAATAACAAAAATGGAAGCGCCGGGGTTTGAACCCGGGTCCTCTCGCATGCCAAGCGAGCGCTCTACCACTGAGCTACGCCCCCAAGAACATTTTCTGGCACTTAGTATTACATAAAGCACTGAGATTACCACGGCAAAATACTGCTTAACCGACCGTTGCCGACTAGCCGGCAAAATAACCACAGAGTAAGTCTCCATGTTGCTGTCGTAGGAGGAGGATCGCCAGAAGCTTCTGGAAGATTTCAAGGACGTCTTGGTGGACCTGACCCTTTCAGATAAGGTCGAAAACCCCAATTTATTGTGAAGATCTTCACTATAACGTTGGACGAACATACTGAATGTTGCACACATGTGATGCGGACAAAATGAAAAAAGAAAAAGACCAAAATTATGTCTGGTGTGGGTCTCGAACCCACGACCTTGAGTGTGTCAGACTCACGCTCTACCACTGAGCTAACCAGACAATAGAAAAATACGTCTGTTTCTTCAATTTGAATTAATGAAAATCTTTAGAAAAGAGAGATGTCTTTGACGAAATTTACTTGTTTGGCTCCTTCTTCTGTTCCTCAGTATCGAAAGTAAACATACACAAGGATATATATATATATATATATATATATATATATATATATATATATATATATATATATATATATATATATATATATATATATATATATATATATATATATATATATATTTTCAATAACGGATGGAACTTGGCTCCTAAGGTGATTTTGTTGTTGGAGTGGGACCTCCAGCCATTCTGTCCACCTTTTCCCTTTCTAGACATGTGGTGGTGCATTGGGTAGTGTGGCAACCTTCGTCTTCATCTTTTTGGGTGCAGGCTTGCAAACCTCGTGGAGTAGTTGTGGGGTTTGCTTCTTTGCTGCACCCGACATAGCCATCTGGGCGTAGCTATCTACCTGGGCTGGTGGGTCAGCCAGCATAGCTACACGCTCACTCGGTACCTGGGCTGGTGGACGAGCAGCCTTCCTTTCTTCCATGGCTACAGTCTGCCTAACGACCTGGGGTTGTGGAGCAGCCATCCTTACTACCACCCAGGTTGGTTGGGCAGCCTTCTTTCGTTTCTTTGCTACACCCTTCTGGTTGGGCTGGTTGGGCAACTTTCTTTTTTCTCTTCTTCCATACAACCTGCCAACCGAAATCGTCTGCTGGGGGGTCCGTTTCTTTCATGGATACAACCTCTGTAGCCACTTGGTCTGGCCGGTCAACCTTCGGTTGTAGGTAAAAGTATATATATAGAATAATGTGGTTATCATCAGCAGCCAGAGGCCATTCCTCCCTCCTTGCCTGCAGAGTTCTTGATTTTCTGGAAAGTTCTACGAGATTCTGGTAAGATGAATACCATTGAGAGGACGTTGTTAGGGGACAGTCAGGTTCAGTTTAGAGTTGGTTGTGGGATGGTCCTTTTACTGTGTCGTATCAGCCAGATGGGTATTTCTTTTCACAGTTTTCGTTAAAGTTTGTTTTCTAGAAGCATAATCTAGAACACTATTTTCCATATGTTTATCATTTTTGTTGTTATAGTTTCATTATAATCATTAGTTTTGTTATTGTTGACTTTCAGATATTTGATGTTATGTTTGTGATTCCCGTGGAAGTGTCTGACATCTTGCTAGAAGACTTTCTGGTCACAATATTTCTGCACTGGGGAGTTGATCGTATTCTTTTATTGCAGGTTTTGTTATTATCTTGCTTTACATTAAGGTCTACTGGAGGTTTTCCCAATGCTGGTTGAACATATGTCCAGCAACAGGAGATGGCGTAAGATACAGTATTGATGAAACTTATCTATCAATATACCTATATAAATAACGCTCTATCAATCTATCAATCTAACTATGTATCTATCTATCTATCTTTATCTGAAAGTCAACAATAATGAAATCATTGATATATGAAGTATAACAACGTCCTCTCAATGGTAATGATCTTACCAGAATCTTCGAGAACCTTCTAGAAAACCTTGAACCCTGCAGGCAGGGAGGGAGGAATGGCCTCTGGTTGATTATATGTAAAACATTTAGATGAAATCACATCTTTTCTTATCAGGTCCCATGGTGTAAGGGTTAGCACTCTGGACTCTAAATCCAGCAATCCGAGTTCGAATCTCGGTGGGACCTCATCTTTTCAGTTTTCTTAGAAACTGATGATGGAACTGAGCCATATAGTTGACCTTCGATGGACATATATTTCTTACGGCCCACCATTTTATTTAAGTATGAAGGTCTCACGGCAGAGAGGAAACGTGTGATATTCAAAATCAAAAGCCGCAATTGCCCTCATGGTAATGGTCGACATGTTTGCAGACAGATGACACAGACATGTGAGAAGTTAGACAAATATGGACGTTCCTGGTTGCTGTATAGCCTAGGTTTATTATCACTTGTAATGAAGGAAAAATGTTGCACATTATTCCACAACTTTTTATTTAGGCTAGGTTAGGCTAGGATGACTAGGGTCCATAACGTAAGAGAGCTGGGAAATGCATCATATCGGATCTGTATTTGTGCATAATGGCGCAAGTTTGTGGAAGTGATTTACGCAATGCCGGAGAGAATCCACCTCCACCAGAAATAATGTCTCAGACCATACAATATCTGCTGTTGGACGAGCAGGGGACATTAGACCAATATATTCCTGTAGTTTACTGCTCTTCCCAAACACGCAGCAAGACATTCGTAAAAGCGTTAAACTGAACTTTTCCATCGGTTTTCATATCTTTAATTACTTACACCAGTTCCAACAGATGGAAAAAATCATTTGAAAAATCAGAAATTATTTGCCTATAAAAAGCATTTTGATCGATCGTACCAAATATTCAATTATTTCTGTACCCGACAAAATATTCAGTCACTCCTATATCCGACATTTTTCCTGCTGGCTGGTGCCGTTAAAGTCATATGGTAATTTATCGCAATTAAATTATAGATATATTCATCTATATGGAATGGCTCAGCGTGAAGAAACATATATATTTTCACTAAATCCTCCTCTTCACTACACTCCCATCTTCACTACATAGTTCTAACACAACATCTTGACTACACCATTGTATGACCACATCATCATATCATTGTGTTCTTATCTTCACCACAGCCTCGGCAAAATTGATGTTTCCTTTACACATCAGGGTAGATGGCCATCTTTATGATGACAGAGAACACACATAACATATTAAACCACTTATCTTTAGTCACTTTAATCTAATTTCTGCTGATAAAAACGAATTATGATTACAATCCTTGTGTTCTGTGACTGGACATTGTACGGGTGAAGGAACTGTTGTCAGGCAGATGTATTAAACTACTGAGAAATAAACTTAACTGTATTAAATTACTGACTTCACTATATTAGACTTCTCTATATTAAGCTATGCTAGGATATGATCAGTTCCCAGGTTATATAAGGGCGGGAGCCGGGACGAGAGCATCATTTGAGCTGTGACCTCTGTCGAGTGAACATCTCTGCTCCGCCTTGTAAGCTCCCTCAACCTTTCCTCGAACACTTCAATATAATAATGTACACCAAGGAGGTAGGACGATCCTCCTTTGTCCAGGAGATGGAATTTGAATATGTCCATGTATTTGACATGGGCTATGGCTGTGTGGACATGGAGGTGGAATACCCAGACGTGGAAGTGATGGATGGAGTGGAATTTGGCTGTGTGGATATGGAGGTGGAATACCCAGAAGTGGAATTAGAGGAAATGGAATATGGGTGAAGCTGGTATGAACGCCATATGGATTTGGTGAAGGTTGAACTCGTAATGTGTTGACGTAAAATAGGTCAACCACTGTGACCATGTGGCGGGGAGGGCCACATCCACCAACCACGAAGCGAGCCC
>NC_092293.1:13064444-13106944 GCF_036320965.1 Panulirus ornatus | reverse complement strand
GGCTTCACCAGTCTAGCGACAACAAAATTGGCTGTAATATTACTAATCCATGTAAACTGTTTCATTGTTTATCTTTGCTATGTACTGTACACCTCCAGTTGCCTTTTTTTGTACCTTGCATCAAACCAATAATTTTCATATGTATTCCTCTCAGTGTTATTGTTTACCAGTAAATTAGTTTATGTACATGATTGCAGTCAGTTTTGTGTTTAAGGTTATTATATTTTTATCCTGGACATTTTAGTGTTGTGTGTTCCATATGTTATCTTCAGCTTCTATGTTAGAGGCTATTTTTGTTTCTTATTTGATACATTATATATGGAGAGTCTTCCTACGATCATAACATTATGTTTGTATTAAACCATGTTCACAGCTCCCTTACCGACTGCCACTGTGGTGTTGTGTGTTTTAGTTATCAGTTTTGTTTCTTGAATTAGACCATCGTTGGGATATTGATTTAATGCCATATTTCTACTCCTTGTATATTTCGACATGAAGGATATTATATGGGAAATCTATACTGCCATAACCTTAACAACAATATTGTTTTCCTTTAGTAAGCTTAACAATATTATTTTTCATTTAATGAGCTTAGCAATATCTTTTTCCCATTGGTGTGATTGACAATATTTTTTTCCCTTTACCATTGCTCTTACTACGTCTCTTTAGAAAACTAGTATAAAAATGGTATTTTCACTTTCAAATTAATGTAATGACATAACGACTAAAAGATCTGATAACATACCAACCTCTTTAAAGCTAACAGGTGATCAATTTGAGACCTGTCATTCACCGGTGTAAAGTTAATTTTTGTGCAGTGTGTTGTTTAAGGTTATACTCAGGCATCTGAAGAATTCACACATATGTGTTAACTACAGGGAGGTAATGGCCAGGTCATCTAACTACTAATTTCAGCTTATGACATGTGTTCATAGTGCCAATTATATCAAAACGCACTACTACAATTTATGCTTTAACTACAGTCATTGGTATCACCTCCACTGTACATCAATGTCATCCACTGGAGACTACTCAGAACACTGGACGTACAGCGACCATTCAGAAAATAACTTACAACACTCCGTCACAAACACCTTCACCTCGAGCACAAATTTCCAATAAACAGCATTACAGAATGCGCATTTTCAGTCTTCACAAATAGATCATTCTACGCCACAGAACTGCAATGACAAACTAAAGATTTTGCAATTCGGTGCTAGTAATGATAAGAACAAATACACAGAAATTCTCAGCTAATTAAGAGAATGCAGTATCCTTGTAGCACTCATCTAAGAAGCTAGTCTCGCATCCAGATCTCACAGCTGTAAGAAATAACAGACAAAGAGTAGGTACTCATAACACTTATCCACCAAACCAAAATTTTCTCCACAACTGACACCATACAACAGCTCACAGACAACAACAATATCCTATAAACACAGTACTAGGTGCAAGATAATCAACATCTGCATACCTCCTCACTCTACATACCCCATAAGATACACTACCCAACAGCAGAACCTCGGTAAGATGATCCCATTATTAAAGATTTGAATGTCCACTTTGTTCAGCATTCACACTTATGATCTCTGAGGTGAATCTCTTCAACTGTAACTTCTCAGTATACTTAACTTATGCAACCAACCAACCAACCAGACTCCTAGTCCACCACCTCCTGCAGCTAACTTTGTGAAACAACATTCTGCTCACACGAGCATTACATGGAAGGATGCTACGGCAACCATCCTCTGACCACTTACCCATCCTGAGCACACTCCATCCAGCTCACCCAGTCAATACAAAAGACAGCTACCTGGGTCAGAGGAGTGCAACGTGACGACCACCTGAGTGCTGGATCACTAAACAGGCGTCACTAACCCTCCAGATACCCAGGCGGTTAGTACTGGTAATATACCTCCCTGGTTGTTAGCTTCCTACAAACTACTACCTACTCCCATAAATTACACACATCGTAAAGTAAAGAAACCACCTTACACATAACCACTTACCATTGATAGAAATCAGAGATCAAATAAATATTCTTAAATAAATCTATCATTAAACTAATCATATAGAGGCAAACAGATAACTGGCACTCCTTCATCAACACAGTGAACCGAAAGACCCACATCACCACTCGTCTCACCAGTCCTCACTCATGAAGCACACCTGACTCATCACAGTAAAATCCATTGTCCCAAAGAACTTACAAACATACTCATGAGATACTTCTCAAAAATTACCCACAAACCAATCTCGCCTTTAAAAAGGAAAGTTGTGAAAAATCTACCCAAAATCCATTCAGAGACAATCGCCCACCTACCCTTCACTCCCAATGATACAAACAGTGCCTTTAAAATCCTAGGGAACTTTCCTCCTACAGACCCTAATATTGTAACAGACTTTCACATGAAACACTATGGTCCATTTGCTAATGGGTTTGGAAGCCTCTCACCAACATGGTCTTGAACTGGCCCAAATGCAGCAGTCACACAACCAGTCTTCCACCACCTAAAACAGTGTACCTGGACAGAAGTCCCACAGACTTTACATATGTAATGAAAATAGATAATTAAGGTTTTTCGTAGTCATTGATTATGTTAAAATTTTAAATTTTCTGAGTCTATTTAGCCTAAATTTTGTGAGTCTATTTAGCGTATGTGAGCACATTAAAAAAAATGGGTAGTAAGGATAACAATCTGACCTCAACAGGAAATATGTAAACATCGTGTTAGGGATGAATGTTTCACAATCAAAGGTTCAGCTAAGGATTTAAAAACTTCCATTAGTTTCTTATATATTAGATGTCCTCGCTGCTCTGATATCTAGAAACTGTACCTTTGATAGAGATTATATTTTAACATCCTTTCAGTTCTATGTAGCCCTTAAACTTGCACCTTTAAAATGCATCTTTGTTGCTTAATATTCTGTTTGGTGACTTTCTAAGGCATATTTGAAGGCAAGTCTGCCTCCACATTGATGGATCTATTAGGTCTTGCAGAACAACAGATGCTGCTGTCCTCAAGGCAAATGACCTGTATGTAGAGAAGGTCAAGAATCATTGTTTAAGCTTGTATTTTAGAGAATTGATATGATATACAGTTTGTTGTGCAACTATGTAGCTATTTTCCTGACAGTGGAAAGTAGAATCAGTTTATTTTTCAGAAATCAGCTTGAAGAATCCTGCCCTGAGCCCTTGCTTGCTTAATTCAAAATGAAGCGCATTAATATGTTGCAGCAAATAATGGTGAAGGCTTACACGCACTTAAGCATACAGATGCTTGACTAGGAAGCATCATAATTTCTAGAAACTGCCAATCCCTCCTCAGAAAAGTCAGCAGACCCTGCAGTCTCAGCCATCTTGTTCAGACCAACAACCCAACTATTCCAAGGTCAGACATAAATGAAACTTTTCTCTGTGATGTGAAAATTCCTCCAGCAATGTAGAACTCTCAGAGCTATGTTGTATATGTTCGTGGTAAAGGCTACTTTAAAATGTCATACAAGTTGTAGGGGTTTCATATGATGAATCTTTTTTTCATATTCAAAGAAGTAAGTGGCTCTTAAAATAGTGAAGGAGCCCTTTTTTTCGGTTTCTTTGAGAAAAAAGACTTGTCTGCTACTGCTGGCATCATGCCACGCCTGTTTTATGCTGAACTATCATAACATTGTCATATTGACAGAGCAATATGGAGGCTTTAAATACTATGATTTACTTGCACACATACGGGAATCACTAGCAGGGCGCAGCTGGCTATCTAGTGGTGTGCTCACCACCCAACAGTACCAAATAATTTCCTGTCAAGTGGAAAAATGAAACTCTGATCTAACATTTCTCACAGAAACTGAAAACAAGGTGTAGGGAAATGGAATGACAGTGGTCAAAGATAAGAGAAAATGAATTATACTGTAGCATGACAGGCATGAAAGAGCTGGTCTTCAGAAGAGTTAAAACAGAGATTTTATCAGGAATACAATATAAATCTTAAAGTAGAGCTTACAAAAATCCTATAAGGCAACTTACAATAAGTGTGATCTTAGAGCACATAATAATCACAATCCAACCAGGTGTAGCTCTCAAAAACCAATGAGGTAGCAAAGTTGAATAACAATACAAAGGCTAACTGAACAATGTGCAAAGGTGAATAAAAATAATATTCATGTATAGGATTTTTGTAAGCTCTACAGTAAATTTGATTGAAGGTACTAAATTGTTAAGGAATGGGGGAAATATTTGTAAATTTTCATTTGTTCGTCAAACACAAAGAACATCATCTACATACCTAAACCAAATTGCATTAGAAGGTAAGATATCCTTTAGTAATTTTGTTTTAGAAAATTCCATATAAAGATTACTTAGTACAGGTGAAAGAGGGTTACCCATTGCCATCCCAAATTTTTGAGTATAATAATCGCCACTGAATTGAAATATACAGTCTTTTATACACAATTTTATCAGTTCAATGAAATTTGACTTTGAAGCAGGTAAATGAATATCATCCAAGACATCAAATAAATATTCTAAAAGGTCATCAACCGGAACTTTAGTGGAAAGTGAGGAAACATCAAAGCTGACTAGTTTAAAATCAAAATTAACATTGATATTGTTTAGCCTGTTGACTAAATCTACATTGTTCATGATATTAGAATTTGATACCTTACCCAATAAAGGCCTTAATAAAGAAACTAACCATTTTGACAATTTATATGTGATGGAGCCTACTGAACTCACTATAGGTCTTGCTGGAAAATTCTGTTTATGTGTTTTGATAAGCCCATACATATATGGCAATGAAGGGGACAAAGATGACAAACTTTTGATAAGAGAGATGTTACCTTTCAACAACAACTTCATTTCTTTATTGAAATGAGAATTAACTGCTTTTAAGGGAGTTTTACTAAGTTTAGAATATGTTGTGTCATCATTTAGAAGATCATTCATTTTAGATAAATAGTTACTTTTGTCTAAAATCACAACAGAGTTAGACTTATCTGCTTTAGTAATATGTATATCCTTGTCTTTCTTTAAGGTGTTAATAGCTCTTATGAATCTTTTAGGGCAATTAGCTTCCACTGGTTTTGACAAACTGGCATACACTAAACCCTTAGAAATATTAATTTTTCTTTACTTAAATTACTGTATTTTTATGAATTACAAAAAGACTTTGTGACATCAACACAGCTGGCTTCCCTGTCAGAGCACACAAAACAAACCATAGCCTAATGCACACAAGGAATCTTCATCTAGTTTATTAGTAAGGTTTACCACAAAAGATGGGTTTGTGTTCTTGGTCCAGTCGCTGTTATCAATAAGATGGTCCAACTTACAATTTAATGACACTTGTAGCCTATTGCATTCTTTCCTTAATTTATCATAGCAATAGTCCAACATCCGGTTCTTCCAATGTGTCGGTATTGCCATTTGAAAGGCACGTTTCTTCTCTCTTGAAATGCGAAAAGCCTCCTCCATTTCAAGTTTCTTTAATTCAATGTTTTTCTTTAAAATAATATTTTGGAATTGGTCAAATCGTCGACCAGACAGCTGAAACAAACGTTGAGGTAGGACAGATCTTGGCATCATTTCTTCATCAAGGCATTTCCTAAGGAATCCAAACCGTAACTTCAGTTGGTAAGCCTTGATTAGCGATTTGGAGAAAGCAGTAACGAAAGAGAAAGTCCAGGACAGCTTGTAGAGAAGAAATAGAAGAGCCGTGTGGAATCCATGTTGGAAAGGATCACAATTTTGCGCGTCATCAAGATATTCCTATGAGTCCACGGGGAAAATGAAACACGATAAGCTCACAAGTGCACTTTCGTGTATTAACACGTCATCAGGGGAGACACAAGAGAGAAATATGTCAGTTGATATACATCGACGAGACGAAGCTAAGATCCATTTGGTAAACATGTGATTGTCCAAAACATACAACGAGCGTTCATAAACTTATCATTTTACAAATTTTATCAACAATAAAGTTATCTAATTTGTGTAGACCATCACTAATATTAAGATTATAATTCTTTGTGTACTTAATAATAGAAGATTCAATGATATTCCTCATGGTAATAGAGTTAGAGTTAATAACTGAGATGGCGTTATTCCAGTCAATACAAAGATCATAGTTTTTAACGTGATTAAACAAGGCAGATAAGTCTAACTCTGTTGTGATTTTAGACAAAAGTAACTATTTATCTAAAATGAATGATCTTTTAAATGATGACACAACATATTCTAAACTTAGTAAAAATCCCTTAGAAGCAGTTAATTCTCATTTCAATAAAGAAATGAAGTTGTTGTTGAAAGGTAACATTTCTCTCATCAAAAGTTTGTCATCTTTGTCCCCTTCATTGCCATATATGTATGGACTTATCAAAACACATAAACAGAATTTTCCAGCAAGACCTATAGTGAGTTCAGTAGGCTCCATCACATATGAATTGTCAAAATGGTTAGTGTCTTTATTAAGGCCTTTATTGGGTAAGGTATCAAATTCTAATATCATGAACAATGTAGATTTAGTCAACAAGCTAAACAATATCAATGTTGATTTTGATTTTAAACTAGTTAGCTTTGATGTTTCCTCACTTTTCGCTAAAGTTCCAGTTGATGACCTTTTAGAATATTCATTTGATGTCTTGGATGATATTCATTTACCTGCTTCAAAGTCAAATTTCATTGAACTGATAAAATTGTGTATAAAAGACTGTGTATTTCAATTTAATGGAGATTATTATGCTCAAAAATTTGGTATGGCAATGGGTAACCCTCTTTCACCTGTACTAAGTAATCTTTATATGGAATTTTCTGAAACAGAATTACTAAAGGATATCTTACCTTCTAATGCAATTTGGTTTAGGTATGTAGATGATGTTCTTTGTGTTTGAAGAACAAATGAAAATTTACAAATATTTCTCCCCTTACTTAACAATTTAGTACCTTCCATCAAATCTACTGTAGAAAAATGAAAATAATGGTATGTTACCATTTCTAGATTCCATGATCCATAGACAAGGAAACAAGTTTAAGTTTAGCATATACAGGAAACCCACCAATGTATGCTCATATATCCATTATTACTCATTTCAACATGATCAGTACACCTGCACCCTGAGCCACCGACTCTCGCTCCACTTACAAGAAGGTGGAATCAAACATCATCATGAACAAAAGCATGGAACGAGACTAACGAGGGAGATTATAATGAATAACATCAAAATCATTACTAGTTGTAGTGATCGCAGGAGACTACACAGATTAGAAGCCATTCACATAAGAGAGGAAGCCCCTGTCATCAACATCCAGACAAACATGACCACAGCCTTATAGCTCTATGATGACCCGCCAATAGGACGTAAAGCTGATAATGCCTTGTCAAATTCCCGATTGCTCAGATGTGATTAATTACTGTGTTGTTACAAACATTCCATTATACAAAGGAATGTAAAGGTATCGATACAGCAGTGGACCACTGAGTCACTTCGAGGCTGATGGTGATAGTGGAAGATATCAGGAACTCACACATTAGTGTAGTGGAAGATGTCAGGAACTCACACATTAGTGTAGTGGAAGATATCAGGAACTCACACATTAGTGTAGTGGAAGATATCAGGAACTCACACATTAGTGTAGTGGAAGATATCAGGAACTCACACATTAGTGTAGTGGAAGATATCAGGAACTCACACATTACTGTAGTGGAAGACATACAGATAATCTAAAGATAAACCTGTATATTGTCAGTGTGACTAATGATGAGTCGCAAATAATGTTAGTCTTGAACTTGAAGGGAAATGTTTATCAAGTTTATTGTGAAACGTATTTATAATGCTGCTTCCAACCACTCTAACTGGTACATTATTCCATGTTAACAATCATATTGAAGATAAAATACTTCACCTCATCTGAGGTCAAACGTTTGCCCACCATCATTACTACGAGTGACATCAGGCGTGACGTCATTAGTAGATAGATATCTATACCTCATAGTGATTTTTGTTGGTAATACAGACAGTTAGTTTCGCTCTATTTCCAATGAACGTAACTTTAAAGTAAAGTACACACGGTAAAAAAGTATCTTCCCGGATGTGTCCGATGAATTTAGAAATGATCAATACGACTCGTGTTGTCTGGGTAGGGTTGGTGAGTGTGAATGTGGACATGTTTCCTCATAATTATGGCAACTCATCTTTATTGTTAATTCCATCGAAATATGAAATCAATATACAATTCAATATTACAATTTGTCCCAGCATTGGCACGGGGTCTTATCATATGATCATGATGAAATTGGTTCATAGTTAGACCTGCCAAGTCTCCTCAAATATGGAATGTTTCTAATTGTTGGATTCACCAGGTCTCCATATGACTGGTCTGTACCATGACAGGTCGCTAGGTCTATGCTTGGTACGGGCCCTCACCTCAACCCGGCTCTTTATCTGATCTTGACTAACAGGTAGTTTGTTGTTAGGGAGGCTGGCTGCCTGGCTGGCACAGGGCTTTACAATATGACGGATCTCTTTGTACCAGGTAAACATACATGTGTATTATTGGAGTGATCAGAATATCTCCTTTATGACCAAACAATTTAATGGTAGTATTTCGTATAGAGTCAATGTAATGTTGGTATATTTGAAAACATATGAACAGTCATAAAGCCTGAATCCATAGTATATGTCAAACATTAAAGTTATATACATGTTGACTTTTATCATTACCAGTACAACATTGGTGAACTAATGGTCTTCAACCGGCGGTATGCACAACCTCAACAATCAGGAGTTGTTCATTATTTCTGTTATAAAGACTCAGGTACGTCATCCAAGGTAATGATTACTATCTTCTTTACAAGGATCACTTAAACTTGGAATAAAAAGATAATAAATTAAGAACCATATGTATATATATAAACATGAAGATATATGTATCTACTTGAGTCAGACGAATGCGTTATATACTTAAGAATGTGACTGACAACTTAAAGAATAATGTACAAACATGATAGTTGATGTGATAAAGGATTTATAATAAATATTTAGTGTGTTGCATCAAAATGGTTCTTAAGAACGAAGGCCTTTTAGCCAGCAAAAATGATAAGAAATTGAAAAATGTGTTGAAAGCATAATAATCATATGCCCCAGAATATATTATCCTCTGGATATCTAAAATAAAATCCAACGCAAAATAACTAGGTTAAAACATGATTCATTCAGCATTCAAGAAAATATGTACTTTCCCTCTCCTTATCTATCATCATTTCTTATGTTTACTTCCAACAAATGTCTCGTATATCATATAAAGATTCGTTATAGGTATGTGGTAAATATCGTCCAGCGACGCGTTGTATAACTCTCTGTTGTCAAAGTTCACGGGTGGAGTAGATCATATATTACAAAGTTGTGTCTCTCCACACAGATGTTACACGTCCCAGGTTAAGATATTTCCTTGATATGGCGTTTATCTAACATAGATATGTCTTCTATAAAGATCTGTAAACACGTTCTCCTGCGGGTCGATATTTAACGCTTTCGTATTAATCATTTGTAACTGACCAAGCATCACAAAGTTGTGTCACTTCCCACAATCTGTTTCATTAATCATTCTAACTATATTTGTTTCATCATAGATTTGATCCTTACAATAAATATTTATTATTTGTAATTTTCTTTATCATATCATTAGTCAGCTGAAATGCACAATACGCTTGTCAACCTGGCCAGTCTACTGTTTTGGTCATGAGATATTATTCACAAGGTGTAACAGGACTCCATCCGTCAGCTGTGTCACCACCAGTAACAAGTCATCCTTAGCAAGGCTGTGTCATCCTCAAAGGACGGAGAGAAATAGTACAGTCTCGTCGGAAATCTTCTTGCTCAAAGGTGTCCATCATCCCCTGCTCCTGTGTGGAGTGCAGCAGCCACGAAGGTGTAGGAGCGCCATCAAAGGTGTGCTGGTGATGTGTGGTAATAATAATAATACTGTTCACACCATCATCAACAACCATTTCTCAGGTTTGTCTCTCCTACTTGTCGTCACTGATGTCTTCCTTGGATGTACATCTTTCTATATTAGATTGTTCCATCTGTTCACACAATAAT
Source organism: Panulirus ornatus (assembly GCF_036320965.1). NCBI lineage: Eukaryota > Metazoa > Arthropoda > Malacostraca > Decapoda > Palinuridae > Panulirus > Panulirus ornatus. Next base: position 13,096,849 of record NC_092293.1, on the reverse strand, counting down.
ACGTGGAAAGGATTGTTAGCTAACTTTGAAGTGGAACATATAAAGGATTCATTACCTACTCACCTTCCATAGGTCGCTGTTCGTTTGACTCCACCATTCGTCGTACGAACAGGGTGAGAGCGTGTATGATCTTAGAATTATCTTGAACCCCTGGGAAAACTGTTCAAGATGATTCGATTGATGGTTATAACATGACCTTTACCGCAGGTATGATTATCTTAGATGTCTTGCTTGAGTGACAATGTAGCACCTGGGTTGAGGCCAAGGACTTGTTACCCTCCTCCTTTCAGTCTGTTTTTCTATCTCTTCCTCACAACACTCCCGAGAACCCTCCAGCAAACTCCACCACACTCCCCTTCCTGCCAAACCCTTCCCTCTACGTCGTCAGTAATCAAGACAGACATTCATAGCTTCATATGCAGCTACCTGCTGGACCTGGACCATCATTTTATGTTGAACTTATGGTTCACATTCTGGCTTCATGACCTTTAGGTGATAGCCCTTAAATCCAACAACATATATACATCCTGTTATACAACTGATGTTACTGTCTGACGTATGTATGGTGCGGCTTGATGACCTTACCTGCTGATGGTCAAACATGTTATCATGTTGCAAATATCGTGATTTGTATGTTTTGTTGTGTGGCACAGATTCTGGTGTAGATATCTTTAATAACCTTTACCAGTTACTATCCAGTATAGTGAACGATAGACAGACTTACGTGTTACAGACTCCGTATGATAAACACCTGACGAACCTCGACACAAACATTTATATGTTGGGTAAGATCAGAGAACGAGTCGTCCAGTGGCAGAACATAAACCTACAACATGTAACAACAACAACAACAACAACAACAACAACAACAACAATAACAACAACAACATCAACAAAAACAACAACAACAACAACAACAACAACAAACAACTGTTATGTGAAGATCTAGTTATTCAAAGTGAGATGATCACAAGGAAGTTAGGGATATAGAAGAGTAGGAGTGAGGTATAAGCTGGAGGCGGACCCACCCACCGTGGCTGGTGCTATATAGAGCAGTGAGGGATAACACCATATCTTAACCCCTGGTGATGTGTGAGCTTATAAACACTGGTGGTATTTATGGCGGCCACCAACCAGGAAGTAATGTTCACCAGGTATTGCTCTGCTCTACACTGATCCAACAACTACAAGGATAATGTTGTTATAACCTTCTTGATCATGCTGGTTATAGAAGCATTATAGATACATGTTGGTGACACAAGGATAATGTTGTTATAACCTTCTTGATCATGCTGGTTATAGAAGTATTATAGATACATGTTGGTGACACAAGGATAATGTTGTTATAACCTTCTTGATCATGCTGGTTATAGAAGTATTATAGATACATGTTGGTGACACAAGACATTATAATGATGGTTTCCTCTGGTGTCCACAAGTCATCAACTACATACATAACATCAGTCGTAACAACACTATGTATGTAGTCGTGATTACCGTAACATGTGAGTGGCAAGATTGGATGACGTAACGTAACAATATCAGACTTGATCATTCTCAATTGTTTAGATGGATCATTGAAAATTTGGCGTTGCTTCATTTTTCATCAGATGATAAAACGATAGCTGGCCTAATGACCTTCACAAGTCAATGGTCATTATATCCAACACAGCAACCAACCACTCAGGATGACCTGGTGCAGACCAAGTGTACCAGCCTGGTGGAGAGGATCAACTGCTCCACCTCAGGATAAGAGCTGCTCAAGTTCTGTAGTGAGGGACACTCCAAGTGGCATGTGAAACTACCAGTCTTAGTTATAAACTACCGCCCGGCTGGCCGGTGGGTGGCTGTGGCCAACATGAACCCAGGGGCTACACACACACACACACACACACACACACACACCGCCCACTGACCTGACCACCACCACTATGACCTGACCACGTGTGGCATGTAGCTCATCCTTGGACAACATTAATCAAATACCTAGACAGAATTTTTATGTGAGATAAAAGACATTTCTTGATAGTAAACATAAGAAATGATGACGAAAGATAAGGGACGCTATTACAGGTAAATATTTTGTTAAAATATGAAATACTCTTCCTCAAACTAGCTCCCTGTACTGTATTTTATTTTACATACCCAGAGGAAAATATATTCTGTGGTTAATCACTATAAAAGTTTATGTTTAACAGGTTTTCTATTTCTGATAGTATTTCACTGATTCAGGTTTAAGAACCTTGGTTCTGAACAACCATTATAATGCAACACAATACATATCTACCATAAATAAATCATTTATCACAATAACCATTATGTTTGTACCAGATTCTTTAAGTCCTCAATCACGTTTGTTAATATATAAGGCATTTTTCCGCCACATTTCAATACATAACATATATCTACACGTGTGGAAAGATATGTATATGTTTTTATAAGTTTTTCTTTGGCTTTTATAATCAAGGTGTAAGATATCCGTCTGAAGAAAATACTGGATAATGTTATAGGTTATGTGTGTGTGTGTGTGTGTGTGTGTGTGTGTGTGTGTGTGTGTGTACACATAGGAGTGAAAACATATTTTACACTTACAAGGTTAAGAGACGGGGCAACACGAGTGTACAAATCCTTCCTCAAAAGACTCACGTGATAATGATTAAAGTACTACACACACACACACACACACACACACACACACAGAGCGGCGCCAGGCTGGAGGCGGGGCATCGTGACGTCACAGGCAAGTCCCTCCCCCCGCCAGATCCAAACATGTGTTGTGTCTGGTGATGGCGGTTCAAGATTTCCCACATTTATATTGATCTTTACATTATCATCCACTCCCAAAGTCACCTGGCATTCTTGTGTTTCAACAACAGACGTGATATATGCAACACCAGGCAAACATTGTACCATTATCTGATAGGTTAATTGGTGCACAATCAAGAACCAGTGAATTTCATCGCCGCCATAAGTAAGTAAGGAAGGTGACTTTAATGATGATAAATACGACCTGGTATGGCTGTGTCTACACACTACCGCCATCTGGTCAACCTGGTACATATGATCATTTAAACTCTGACATTCAACCACAAGGTTTAAAGTCACTCATGAAAACGCGAACTTAAAATCTATCCATTTAAATCTACCATTCATCAATAAACATCTAAACACCGTCATTTGAACGTAAACCTTCCAGCTGCGTTATTTTACCAGAGTCCTTTAAGATACGTCATATAAACACAAAACTTAAATGTACGTTAAGCTTGTGCAAACCATCATTGAAACTCAAACTTTTAAATTAGAATTGTAATGAATATGCGAACTTTTAACTCTGTCAAATTACAGCTATTGTACAAAATGATTTACTTAATTGACAAATTTTAATGTCAGTTAATTTAACGATATCCTTTGTGGTTCATCTCTGAAACACAAACCTTTAAACTTTGTCTCTAGAACTGAACACAACCATTAAGTTTCATAACTGGAATGGAAATTTGGATAATCTATCAAAATTCGTCATATAACGCGAACTTTTAAATCCTTCCATTCAGTTGGGCCGTTACTTGCCTGGCTGCCATTCATAATATGTCCTTTTATATTGTATGTTGACTACGCTCTCATTCATTCGTCATTTGGATCGTCTCACTGATATTCCATTCATAAACTTCATTCCTAAAGCTTATTTTTGACCACCATGTTGTTTCCTTAAGGTTTATAATTCTTTGTGTATTTAATAATAGAAGATTCAATGATATTTCTCGTGGTACTGGAATTAGAGTTAATAATGCCATCTCAGTTATTAACTCTAACTCCAGCACCACGAGAAATATCATTGAATCTTCTATTTCTGAATACACAAAGAATTATAAACTTAATATTAGTGATGGTCTATACAAATTGGATAACTTTAATGTTGATAAAATTTGTAAACAATTCACTTCGTGTCCACAAAATAAGTTTATGATACGCTTGTTGTCTGTCTTGGACAATCACATGTTTACCATATGGCATCCTAGCTACGTTTCTTCGTTGTATATCAACTGACTGTTATATTTCTCTCTTGTGTCTCTCATGATGATGTGAGTTTTACACGAAAGTGCACTTGGGAACTTATCGTGTTTATTTTCCCTGTGAACTCATAAGAATATACTTGATCACGTGCAAAATTGTGATCCTTTTCAATATATATATATATATATATATATATATATATATATATATATATATATATATATATATATATATATATATATATATATATGTATATATATATATATATATATATATATATATATATATATATATATATATATATATATATATTATTATATTTTTTTATTATACTTTGTCGCTGTCTCCCGCGTTTGCGAGGTAGCGCAAGGAAACAGACAAAAGAAATGGCCCCACCCCCCCCCCCCCATACACATGTATATACATACGTCCATACACGCAAATATACATACCTACACAGCTTTCCATGGTTTACCCCAGACGCTTCACATGTCCTGCTTCAATCCACTGACAGCACGTCAACCCCGGTATACCACATCGCTCTAATTCACTCTATTCCTTGCCCTCCTTTCACCCTCCTGCATGTTCAGGCCCCGATCACACAAAATCTTTTTCACTCCATCTTTCCACCTCCAATTTGGTCTCCCTCTTCTCCTTGTTCCCTCCACCTCCGATACATATATCCTCTTGGTCAATCTTTCCTCACTCATCCTCTCCATGTGCCCAAACCACTTCAAAACACCCTCTTCTGCTCTCTCAACCACGCTCTTTTTATTTCCACACATCTCTCTTACCCTTACGTTACTCACTCGATCAAACCACCTCACACCACACATTGTCCTCAAACATCTCATTTCCGGCACATCCATCCTCCTGCGCACAACTCTATCCATAGCGCACGCCTCGCAACCATACAACATTGTTGGAACCACTATTCCTTCAAACATACCCATTTTTGCTTTCCGAGATAATGTTCTCGACTTCCACACATTCTTCAAGGCCCCCAGGATTTTCGCCCCCTCCCCCACCCTATGATCCACTTCCGCTTCCATGGTTCCATCCGCTGCCAGATCCACTCCCAGATATCTGAAACACTTCACTTCCTCCAGTTTTTCTCCATTCAAACTCACCTCCCAATTGAGTTGACCCTCAACCCTACTGTACCTAATAACCTTGCTCTTATTCACATTTATATATATATATATATATATATATATATATATATATATATATATATATATATATATATATATATATATATCCTTCAGTATGTTTACTTTCGATACTGCGGAACAAAGAAGGAGCCAAACAAGTAAATTTCGTCAAAGACATCTCTCTTTTCTAAACGCTGCCTCGCAAAGATTTCCATTAATTCATATTGAAGAAACAGACGTATTTTTCTATTGTCTGGTTAGCTCAGTGGTAGAGCGTGAGTCTCACACACTCAAGGTCGTGGGTTCGAGACCCACACCAGACATAAATTTTGTCTTTATCTTTTTTCATTTTGTCCGCATCACATGTGTGCAACATTCAGTAAGTTCATCCAACGTTATAGTGAAGATCTTCACAATAAATTGGGGTTTTCGACCTTATCTGAAAGGGTCAGGTCCACCAAGACGTCCTTGAAATCTTCCAGAAGCTTCTGGCGATCCTCCTCCAACTGCTGGGCACATCAGAGTTAACATGGGCCGGACATCGGTTGTGGAACGACTTAATCTGCTTCCAGTAGTTAGCAGGGATGATAATGAGGGCTCTGACCTCATACCAGGTCAGCTTAGTTCCAGTCTATTGCTTAGTTCCAGTCTATTGCTTAGTTCCAGTCTATTGCAACGACAATAAAAAAGTAAAACATTTCTTCGTGGAAAATTGAGAGGAAAACACGACAGCAACATGGAGATTTACCCAGTGGTTATTTTGCCGGCTAGTCGGCAACGGTCGGTCAAACACTATTTTGCCGTGGTAATCTCAGTACTTCATATAATACTATGTCACAAAATATGTTTTTGGGGGCGTAGCTCAGTGGTAGAGCACTCGCTTGGTATGCGAGAGGACCCGGGTTCAAACCCCGGCGCTTCCATTTTTGTTATTTGGGAAATTCATTGTTTTCGGTGTTATATATATATATATATATATATATATATATATATATATATATATATATATATATATATCGTCCGATCAGGGAAGTTAAGCAACGTTGGGTCTGGTTAGTACTTGGATGGGTGACCGTCTGGGACACCAGATGCTGTTATCCCTGGGGATAGGGAAGAAAGTATACTTGCCACGTATTCCCTGTGTGTCGTACAAGGCGACTAAAAGGGGAGGGAGCAGAAGGCCGGAAATCCTTTACTCTCATTTTCAATTTTACAAAAGACGGAACTGAGAAGATATAAAGATATTGTAAAGATATAACTAATATAAGATATAAGAATGAATGGAAGATACGAATGTAGCTGAAACAAGGAATAATGAAGATTAAGATGAAATCCAAACTATTCTCTAGTGAAGATAAATGTATATGTTAAGATTTTGTATTGAACATCAAGAAGTAATGATAATGATGAGAGTGTAGTGACGATGAGGGTTTAGTTAGGGAGTGGTGACACTTGCCTTTACAATGATAATAAGGAGGTAACACAATGAGGAACACAAACTTTCCAAAGCTACGTTCAAGTCAGACTTTAAACTAAGTTCGGTAAACAGAAGGATGATGTTAAGATGAGAGTGTAGTGAGGAAGAGTATAGTGATTATAAGGATATTGTCAAGATAGGTTGTGGCGAAGATACGAATGTAGTGAAGATACGAATGTAGTAGAGATAAGGGTTATTAAAGAGTAAAGTTTATTCAAAATGATTATGTAGTGAAGATAAGAACTATTTCTAGTGAACATCAGGGAGTACAATGATAATGGTATGGTAGAAATAACGGAATCGTGAAGAAGAGGGTATAGTGAAGATATAATTAAATGAAAATAACCTAGTAGTGAAGATACACGTTAGTGAATATGAGGTTGTAGTGAGCTTAACGTTATTGACCTGATCCCCAAATCCTCCAAACTACGTTCAAGGGCGGATCCAAAGCCAACCTAAAAGGCTATTTGCACTATTTCCCTGCAAAACTCGTCCAAATGCCTCTCTTCTCTTTTACTAATATATATATATATATATATATGTGTGTGTGTGTGTATATATATATATATATATATATATATATATATATATATATATATATATATATATATATATATATATATATATATATATATATAAATCCTCCCCTCTCGTTTTTTTTATTTTTTTTTTAATTTTCCAAAAGAAGGAACAGAAAAGAGGGCCAGGTTAGGATATTCCCTCAAAGGCAACAGTCCTCTATTCTTAACGCTACCTCGCTATTGCGGGAAATAGCGAATAGTATGAAAAAAAAAAAAAAAAATATATATATATATATATATATATATATATATATATATATATATATATATATATATATATATATATATATATATATATATATATATATATTAGTAAAAGAGAAGAGAAGCATTTGGACGAGTTTTGCAAGGAAATAGTGCAAATGACTGGGAGATGTATAAGAGAAGGAGGCAAGAGGTCAAGAGATAGGTGCAAGGATTGAGAAAGAGGGCTTCTGTATCTTCACTTCTTGAAACACCTAGAGTACAATATGATATATACAATACAGAATCTTCACCGTAAACTGAATTGCCCACCATATCTACTACTCTTGAGCTGGAAGAAATCACGGCCATAGAGTTTAATGATCTCTAATTCTTTTTTTTCACTGCTTGCCAACATTAGTTTGGAATATATATACAATACAAAGTAAGGCATCTTCACTACAAACTGAAATGTCCCATATGATACATATAATGTACAATTGGGCATCTTCACTTAAACTGAATTGTCCACCATATCTAATGCACTTGAGCTGGTAGAAATCATGGCCATAGTTTATCTTTCATTCTTTATCACCATTATTTGACACAATTGCATTATAATATGATGAATATAATACACAATTGGGCATCATTGAAATTTCAATACACAAAGAATTATAATCTTAATATCAGTGATGGTCTATACAAATTGGATAACTTTAATGTTGATAGAATTTGTAAACAATTCACCTTCTTGTCCACATAATAAGTTTATGATACGCTTGTTGTCTTTCTTGGACAATCACATGTTTACCATATGGCATCCTCGCTCCGTCTCTTCGTTGTATATCAACTGACTGTTATATTTTTCTCTTGTATCTCCCATGATGATGTGAGTTTTACAGGAAAGTGCACTTGGGAACTTATCGTGTTTATTTTCCCCGTGGACTCATGAGAATAAACTTGATCACGTGCAAAATTGTGATCCTTTTCGATATATATATATAAATATATATATATATATATATATATATATATATATATATATATATATATATATATATATATATATATATATATATATATATATATATATATATGTATATATATATATACATATATATATATTGGAAAGGATCACAATTTTGGACAATCACATGTTTACCAAATGGCGTCCGAGCTCCGTCTCTTCGATGTATATCAACTGACTGTTATATTCCTCTCTTGTGTCTCCCGTGATGATGTGATTATTACACGAGAGTGCACTTGGGAACTTTTTGTGTTTCATTTTCCCCGTGGACTCATAGGAATATATATATATATATATATATATATATATATATATATATATATATATATATATATATATATATATATATATATATATATATATATCGCTACCTCGCAAACGCGGGAGACAGCGACAAAGTATAATAAAAAAATGATATAATATATATATATATAAATATATATATATATATATATATATATATATATATATATATATATATATATATATATATATATATATATATATATATATATATATATATATATATATATATATATACATACATCTATATATATATATATCCTTCAGTGTGTTTACTTTCGATAATGAGGAACAGAAGAAGGAGTCAAGCAAGTAAATTTCGTCAAAGACATCTCTCTTTTCTTAACGCTGCCTCGCAAAGATTTTCATTATTTCAAATTGAAGAAACAGACGAATTTTCTATTGTCTGGTTAGCTCAGTGGTAGAGCATGAGTCTGATAAACTCAAGGTCGTGGGTTCGAGACCCACACCAGACATAATTTTTGTCTTTTTCTTTTTTCATTTTGTCCGCATCACATGTGTGCAACATTCAGTAAGTTCATCCAACGTTATAGTGAAGATCTTCACAATAAATTGGGGTTTTCGACCTTATCTGAAAGGGTCAGGTCCACCAAGACGTCCTTGAAATCTTCCAGAAGCTTCTGGCGATCCTCCTCCAACTGCTGGGCACATCAGAGTTAACATGGGCCGGACATCGGTTGTGGAACGACTTAATCTGCTTCCGGTAGTTAGCAGGGATGATAATGAGGGCTCTGACCTCATACCAGGTCAGCTTAGTTCCAGTCTATTGCTTAGTTCCAGTCTATTGCTTAGTTCCAGTCTATTGCAACGACAATAAAAAAGTAAAACATTTCTTCGTGGAAAATTGAGAGGAAAACACGACAGCAACATGGAGATTTACCCAGTGGTTATTTTGCCGGCTAGTCGGCAACGGTCGGTCAAACACTATTTTGCCGTGGTAATCTCAGTACTTCATATAATACTATGTCACAAAATATGTTCTTGGGGGCGTAGCTCAGTGGTAGAGCACTCGCTTGGTATGCGAGAGGACCCGGGTTCAAACCCCGGCGCTTCCATTTTTATTTGGGAAATTCATTGTTTTCGGTGTTATATATATATATATATATATATATATATATATATATATATATATATATATATATATATCGTCCGATCAGGGAAGTTAAGCAACGTTGGGTCTGGTTAGTACTTGGATGGGTGACCGTCTGGGACACCAGATGCTGTTATCTCTGGGGATAGGGAAGAAAGTATACTTGCCACGTATTCCCTGTGTGTCGTACAAGGCGACTAAAAGGGGAGGGAGCAGAAGGCCGGAAATCCTTTACTCTCATTTTCAATTTTACAAAAGACGGAACTGAGAAGATATAAAGATATTGTAAAGATATAACTAATATAAGATATAAGAATGAATGGAAGATACGAATGTAGCTGAAACAAGGAATAATGAAGATTAAGATGAAATCCAAATTATTCTCTAGTGAAGATAAATGTATATGTTAAGATTTTGTATTGAACATCAAGAAGTAATGATAATGATGAGAGTGTAGTGACGATGAGGGTTTAGTTAGGGAGTGGTGACACTTGCCTTTACAATGATAATAAGGAGGTAACACAATGAGGAACACAAACTTTCCAAAGCTACGTTCAAGTCAGACTTTAAACTAAGTTCGGTAAACAGAAGGATGATGTTAAGATGAGAGTGTAGTGAGGAAGAGTATAGTGATTATAAGGATATTGTCAAGATAGGTTGTGGCGAAGATACGAATGTAGTGAAGATACGAATGTAGTAGAGATAAGGGTTATTAAAGAGTAAAGTTTATTCAAAATGAATATGTAGTGAAGATAAGAACTATTTCTAGTGAACATCAGGGAGTACAATGATAATGGTATGGTAGAAATAACGGAGTCGTGAAGAAGAGGGTATAGTGAAGATATAATTAAATGAAAATAACCTAGTAGTGAAGATACACGTTAGTGAATATGAGGTTGTAGTGAGCTTAACGTTATTGACCTGATCCCCAAATCCTCCAAACTACGTTCAAGGGCGGATCCAAAGCCAACCTAAAAGGCTATTTGCACTATTTCCCTGCAAAACTCGTCCAAATGCCTCTCTTCTCTTTTACTAATATATATATATATATATATGTGTGTGTGTGTGTATATATATATATATATATATATATATATATATATATATATATATATATATATATATATATATATATATAAATCCTCCCCTCTCGTTTTTTTTATTTTTTTTTTAATTTTCCAAAAGAAGGAACAGAAAAGAGGGCCAGGTTAGGATATTCCCTCAAAGGCAACAGTCCTCTATTCTTAACGCTACCTCGCTATTGCGGGAAATAGCGAATAGTATGAAAAAAAAAAAATATATATATATATATATATATATATATATATATATATATATATATATATATATATATATATATATATATATATATATATATTAGTAAAAGAGAAGAGAAGCATTTGGACGAGTTTTGCAAGGAAATAGTGCAAATGACTGGGAGATGTATAAGAGAAGGAGGCAAGAGGTCAAGAGATAGGTGCAAGGATTGAGAAAGAGGGCTTCTGTATCTTCACTTCTTGAAACACCTAGAGTACAATATGATATATACAATACAGAATCTTCACCGTAAACTGAATTGCCCACCATATCTACTACTCTTGAGCTGGAAGAAATCACGGCCATAGAGTTTAATGATCTCTAATTCTTTTTTTTCACTGCTTGCCAACATTAGTTTGGAATATATATACAATACAAAGTAAGGCATCTTCACTACAAACTGAAATGTCCCATATGATACATATAATGTACAATTGGGCATCTTCACTTAAACTGAATTGTCCACCATATCTAATGCACTTGAGCTGGTAGAAATCATGGCCATAGTTTATCTTTCATTCTTTATCACCATTATTTGACACAATTGCATTATAATATGATGAATATAATACACAATTGGGCATCATTGAAATTTCAATACACAAAGAATTATAATCTTAATATCAGTGATGGTCTATACAAATTGGATAACTTTAATGTTGATAGAATTTGTAAACAATTCACCTTCTTGTCCACATAATAAGTTTATGATACGCTTGTTGTCTTTCTTGGACAATCACATGTTTACCATATGGCATCCTCGCTCCGTCTCTTCGTTGTATATCAACTGACTGTTATATTTTTCTCTTGTATCTCCCATGATGATGTGAGTTTTACAGGAAAGTGCACTTGGGAACTTATCGTGTTTATTTTCCCAGTGGACTCATGAGAATAAACTTGATCACGTGCAAAATTGTGATCCTTTTCGATATATATATATAAATATATATATATATATATATATATATATATATATATATATATATATATATATATATATATATATATATATATATATATATATATATATATATATATATGTATATATATATATACATATATATATATTGGAAAGGATCACAATTTTGGACAATCACATGTTTACCAAATGGCGTCCGAGCTCCGTCTCTTCGATGTATATCAACTGACTGTTATATTCCTCTCTTGTGTCTCCCGTGATGATGTGATTATTACACGAGAGTGCACTTGGGAACTTTTTGTGTTTCATTTTCCCCGTGGACTCATAGGAATATATATATATATATATATATATATATATATATATATATATATATATATATATATATATATATCGCTACCTCGCAAACGCGGGAGACAGCGACAAAGTATAATACAAAAATGATATAATATATATATATATAAATATATATATATATATATATATATATATATATATATATATATATATATATATATATATATATATACATACATCTATATATATATATATCCTTCAGTATGTTTACTTTCGATAATGAGAAACAGAAGAAGGAGTCAAGCAAGTAAATTTCGTCAAAGACATCTCTCTTTTCTTAACGCTGCCTCGCAAAGATTTTCATTATTTCAAATTGAAGAAACAGACGAATTTTCTATTGTCTGGTTAGCTCAGTGGTAGAGCATGAGTCTGATAAACTCAAGGTCGTGGGTTCGAGACCCACACCAGACATAATTTTTGTCTTTTTCTTTTTTCATTTTGTCCGCATCACATGTGTGCAACATTCAGTATGTTCATCCAACGTTATAGTGAAGATCTTCACAATAAATTGGGGTTTTCGACCTTATCTGAAAGGGTCAGGTCCACCAAGACGTCCTTGAAATCTTCCAGAAGCTTCTGGCGATCCTCCTCCAACTGCTGGGCACATCAGAGTTAACATGGGCCGGACATCGGTTGTGGAACGACTTAATCTGCTTCCGGTAGTTAGCAGGGATGATAATGAGGGCTCTGACCTCATACCAGGTCAGCTTGGTTCCAGTCTATTGCTTAGTTCCAGTTTATTACATAGTTCCAGTCTATTGCAACGACAATAAAAGATTAAAACTTATTTCTTCGTGGAAAATTGAGAGGAAAACACGACAGCAACATGGAGAATTACCCTGTGGTTATTTTGCCGGCTAGTCGGCAACGGTCGGTCAAACACTATTTTGCCGTGGTAATCTCAGTGCTTCATATAATACTATGTCACAAAATATGTTCTTGGGGGCGTAGCTCAGTGGTAGAGCACTCGCTTGGCATGCGAGAGGTCCCGGGTTCAAACCCCGGCGCTTCCATTTTTGTTATTTGGGAAATTCATTGTTTTCAGTCTTATATATATATATATGATATATATATATATATATATATATATATATATATATATATATATATATATATATATATATATATATATATATATATATATATATATATATACATATATATATATATATATATATATATGTATATATATATATATATATATATATATATATATATATATATATATATATATATATATATATATAAATATATATATATATATATATATATATATATATATATATATATATATATATATATCGTCCGATCAGAGAAGTTAAGCAACGTTGGGTCTGGTTAGTACTTGGATGGGTGACCGTCTGGGAACACCAGATGCTGTTATCTCTGGGGATAGGGAAGAAAGAATACTTGCCACGTATTCCCTGCGTGTCGTACAAGGCGACTAAAAGGGGAGTGAGCGGGAGGTTGGAAATCCTTTACTCTCATTTTCAATTTTCCAAAAGACGGAACAGAGAAGATATAAAGATATTGTAAAGATGTAATTGATATAAGATATAAGAATGAATGGAAGATACGAATGTAGCTGAAACAAGGAGTAATGAAGATTAAGGGGCAATGAAAATCATTATGTGGTGAAGATGAATGTATATGCTGAGATTTTGTATCGAACATCAAGAAGTAATGATAATGATGAGAGTGTAGTGATGATAAGGGTTTAGTTGGGGAGTGGAGACAATTGCCTTTACAATGATGATAAGGACGTAACACAATGAGGAACACAAACTTTCCAAAGCTACGTTCAAGTCAGACTTTGAACTAAGTTCGGTAAACAGAAGGATGATGTTAAGAGGAGAGTGTAGTGAGGAAGAGTATAGTGATGATAAGGATACTGTCAAGATAGGTTGTGGCGAAGATACGAATGTAGTGAAGATACGAATTTAGTAGAGATAAGGGTTATCAAGGAGTAAAGTTTATTCAGAATGATTATGTAGTGAAGATAAGAACTATTTCTAGTGAACATCAGGGAGTACAATGATGATGGTATGGTAGAAATAACGGTGTAGTGAAGAAGAGGGTATAGTGAAGATATAATTAAGTGAAAATAAGCTAGTAGTGAAGATACACGTTAGTGAATATGAGGTTGTAGTGAACTTAACCTTATTGACCTGATCCCCCAAATCCTCCAAACTACGTTCAAGGGCGGATCCAAAGCCAACCGAAAAGGCTATTTCTCTGTGTATTGTTAGTGGTGGTGGTGGTGTGTAGGTGTGTGTAATCATCTATTTGCACTGTATTAGGAGGGGGTTTTACACTCGTGGGGCCCCGTGTAAGTACGTTGTTTGTGTGAGCGGGTAAAATCTAAAGCCTTCCTTGAAACCAGCTTAGTCAAGATAAGGTCATATGAAGATGAGGTTGTAGTGAAGATTTTAATAAGCCTTGCATAGTGAAGATAAAGGGATCAAGTAGAGGAGATGTAGTAAAAAAGATTATAGTGAACACAAAAGGATTCAAGCTAAGTGCAGGGTCGGCCTACGGGCTTGAACTTATATTTTAGGTCAAAGGCATCACCAGTACACCCCGGCCAGCCTTAAAGTTTATCCGCACACACACACATATATATATGTATATATACATATCATACAACAGCCAGGATAGAACCCGGGACCACTGTGCAAGAGGCGGGAATGCTAACCGTTAGGCTATGGACCTGGCCCATAGCCTAACAGTTAGCATTCCTGCCATAGCCTAGCGGTTACATTCCCGCCTCTTGCACAGTGGTCCCGGGTTCAATCCTGGCTCTTGGAGGTTTGTATGTTCTATGAAGGTGCGCGTTCGTATGCACTTTATTCGTATACACATATATATATATATATATATATATATATATATTGGAAAGGATAACAATTTTGCGCGTGATCAAGATATTCCTATGAGTCCATGTGTTTCATAGGAACATATATATATATATATATATATATATATTTTTTTTTTTTTGCAAAAAAAAAGCAAGAGGGGAGGATTTCCACAAACTTGATGGTTGTGTTCAGTTCTAGAGACAAAGTTAAAAGGTTTGTGTTTCAAAGATGAACCACAAAGGATATCGTTAAATTAACTGACATTAAAATTTGTCAATTAAGTTAAGCATTTTGTACAATAGCTGTAATTTGACAGAGTTAAAAGTTCGCATTTTCATTACAATTCTAATTTAGAAGTTTGAGTTTCAATGATGGCTTGCACAAGCTTAACGTACATTTAAGTTTTGTGTTTATATGACGTATCTTAAAGGACTCTGGTAAAATAACGCAGCTGGAAGGTTTACGTTCAAATGATGGTGTTTAAATGTTTATTGATGAATGGTAGATTTAAATGGATAGATTTTAAGTTCGCGTTTTCATGAGTGACTTTAAACCTTGTGGTTGAATGTCACAGTTTAAATGTTGGTATGTACAATGTTGACCAGATGGCGGTAGTGTGTAGACACAGCCATACCAGGTCGTATTTATCATCATTAAAGTCACCTTCCTTACTTACTTATGGCGGCGATGAAATTCACTGGTTCTTGATTGTGCACCAATTAACCTATCAGATAATGGTACAATGTTTGCCTGGTGTTGCATATATCACGTCTGTTGTTGAAACACAAGAATGCCAGGTGACTTTGGGAGTGGATGATAATGTAAAGATCAATATAAATGTGGGAAATCTTGAACCGCCATCACCAGACACAACACATGTTTGGATCTGGCGGGGGGAGGGACTTGCCTGTGACGTCACGATGCCCCGCCTCCAGCCTGGCGCCGCTCTGTGTGTGTGTGTGTGTGTGTGTGTGTGTGTACTACTTTAATCATTATCACGTGAGTCTTTTGAGGAAGGATTTGTACACTCGTGTTGCCCCGTCTCTTAACCTTGTAAGTGTAAAATATGTATTCACTCCTATGTGCGCTCACACACACACACACACACACACACACACACACACACACACACACACACACATAACTTATAATATTATCTAGTATTTACTTCAGACGGATATCTTACACCTTAATTATAAAAGCCAAAGAAAAATGTATAAAAACATATACATATATTTCCACACGTGTAGATATATGTTATGTATTGAAATGTGGCGGAAAAATGCCTTATATATTAACAAACGTGATTGAGGACTTAAAGAATCTGGTACAAACATAATGGTTATTGTGATAAATGATTTATTTATGATAAATATGTATTGTGTTGCATTATAATGGTTGTTCAGAACCAAGGTTCTTAAACCTGAATCAGTGAAATACTATCAGAAATAGAAAACCTGTTAAACATAAACATTTATAGTGATTAACCACAGAATATATTTTCCTCTGTGTATGTAAAATAAAATACAGTACAGGGAGCTAGTTTGAGGAAGAGTATTTCATATTTTAACAAAATATTTACCTGTAATAGCGTCCCTTATCTTTCGTCATCATTTCTTATGTTTACTATCAAGAAATGTCTTTTATCTAACATAAAAATTCTGTCTAGGTATTTGATTAATGTTCTCCAAGGATGAGCTACATGCCACACGTGGTCAGGTCACAGTGGTGGTGGTCAGGTCAGTGGGCGGTGTGTGTGTTTGTGTGTGTGTGTGTGTGTGTGTGTGTGTGTGTGTGTGTACTCCCTGGGTTCATGTTGGCCACACCCACCGGCCGGTGGTCAGGTCAGTGGGCGGTGTGTGTGTGTGTGTGTGTGTGCGTGTGTGTGTGTATGTGTGTAGCCCCTGGGTTCATGTTGGCCACAGCCACACACCGGCCGGTGGTCAGGTCAGTGGGCGGTGTGTGTGTGTGTGTGTGTGTGTGTGTGTGTGTGTGTGTAGCCCCTGGGTTCATGTTGGCCACAGCCACACACCGGCCGGTGGTCAGGTCAGTGGGCGGTGTGTGTGTGTGTGTGTGTGTGTGTGTGTGTGTGTGTAGCCCCTGGGTTCATGTTGGCCACAGCCACCCACCGGCCGGTGGTCAGGTCAGTGGGCGGTGTGTGTGTGTGTGTGTGTGTGTGTGTGTGTGTAGCCCCTGGGTTCATGTTGGCCACAGCCACCCACCGGCCAGCCGGGCGGTAGTTTATAACTAAGACTGGTAGTTTCACATGCCACTTGGAGTGTCCCTCACTACAGAACTTGAGCAGCTCTTATCCTGAGGTGGAGCAGTTGATCCTCTCCACCAGGCTGGTACACTTGGTCTGCACCAGGTGGCTCCCTCCTGGTCATCCTGAGTGGTTGATTGCTGTGTTGGATTTAATGACCACTGACTTGTGAAGGTCATTAGACCAGCCATCATTTGATCATCTGATAAAACATGAAGCAACGCCAAATATTACATGATCCATCTAAACAATTGAGAATGATCAAGTCTGATATCGTTACGTTACGTCATCCAATCTTGCTACTCACATGTTACGGTAATCACGACTACATACATAGTGTTGTTACGACTGATGTTATGTATGTAGTTGATAACTTGTGGACACCAGGGGAAACCATCATTATAATGTCTTGTGTCACCAACATGTATCTATAATACTTCTATAACCAGCACGATCAAGAAGGTTATAACAACATTATCCTTGTGTCACCAACATGTATCTATAATACTTCTATAACCAGCATGATCAAGAAGGTTATAACAACATTATCCTTGTGTCACCAACATGTATCTATAATACTTCTATAACCAGCATGATCAAGAAGGTTATAACAACATTATCCTTGTGTCACCAACATGTATCTATAATACTTCTATAACCAGCATGATCAAGAAGGTTATAACAACATTATCCTTGTAGTTGTTGGATCAGTGTAGAGCAGAGCAATACCTGGTGAACATTACTTCCTGGTTGGTGGCCGCCATAAATACCACCAGTGTTTATAAGCTCACACATCACCAGGGGTTAAGATATGGTGTTATCCCTCACTGCTCTATATAGCACCAGCCACGGTGGGTCCGCCTCCAGCTTATACCTCACTCCTACTCTTCTATATCCCTAACTTCCTTGTGATCATCTCACTTTGAATAACTAGATCTTCACATAACAGTTGTTTGTTGTTGTTGTTGTTGTTGTTGTTGTTGTTGTTGTTGTTGTTGTTGTTGTTGTTGTTATATGTTGTAGGTTTATGTTCTGCCACTGGACGACTCGTTCTCTGATCTTACCCAACATATAAATGTTTGTGTCGAGGTTCGTCAGGTGTTTATCATACGGAGTCTGTAACACGTAAGTCTGTCTATCGTTCACTATACTGGATAGTAACTGGTAAAGGTTATTAAAGATATCTACACCAGAAACTGTGCCACACAACAAAACATACAAATCACGATATTTGCAACATGATAACATGTTTGACCATCAGCAGGTAAGGTCATCAAGCCGCACCATACATACGTCAGACAGTAACATCAGTTGTATAACAGGATGTATATATGTTGTTGGATTTAAGGGCTATCAGCTTGTGGTCATGAAGCCAGAATGTGAACCGTAAGTTAACATAAAATGATGGTCCAGGTCCAGCAGGTAGCTGCATATGAAGCTATGAATGTCTGTCTTAATTACTGACGACGTAGAGGGAAGGGTTTGGCAGGAAGGGGAGTGTGGTGGAGTTTGCTGGAGGGTTCTCGGGAGTGTTGTGAAGAAGAGATAGAAAAACAGACTGAAAGGAGGAGTGCAACAAGTTCTTGGGCTCAACCTAGGTGCTACGTTGTCACTCAAGCAAGACATCTAAAATAATCGCCAGGTTGGTTGGTTATTTGGGCTTGTGGCTCATCGACTGCCAGGGTTAATAAAGTCAACAAGTTAGTCATGATCCTCAACCAAAAATACTTGAACACCTTCACGTGTTGAAGATATTTGTAAGGTCATACACACGCTCACTAAATATTTGGCCCATATAAGTAAGGTTTTCACCCCTATTGATTGCAAGGGTCATACCTGCGGTAAAGGTCATGTTATAACCATCAATCGAATGTTCTTGAACAGTTTTCCCAGGGGTTCAAGATGATTCTGAGACCGTACACGCTCTCACCCTGTTCGTACGACGAATGGTGGAGTCAAAGGAACAGCGACCTATGAAAGGTCATTAGGTCACTAATCCTTTATATGTTCCACTTTAAAGTCAGCTAACAATCCTTTCAACGTATTATTGTCCAAATAGTTGGGACAGTGAAATATAGGAAGGTGTACGTTCAAGGAAGACATATGCAATGACAGAGTTACGTGCAGCGACGACAAGTAGGACAGACAAACCTGAGAAATGGTTGTTGTTGATTGTGTGAACAGTATTATTATTATTACCACACATCACCAGCACACCTTTGATGGCGCTCCTACACCTTCGTGGCTGCTGCACTCTACACAGGAGCAGGGGATGATGGACATCTTTGAGCAAGAAGGTTCTCCGACGAGACTGTACTATTTCTCTCCGTCCTTTGAGGATGACACAGCCTTGCTAAGGATGACTTGTCACTGGTGGTGACACAGCTGACGGATGGAGTCCTGTTACACCTTGTGAATAATATCTCATGACCAAAACAGTAGACTGGCCAGGTTGACAAGCGTATTGTGCACTTCAACTGACTAATGATATGATAAAGAAAATTACAAACATAAATATCTATTGTAAAGATCAAATCAATGATGAAACAAATATAGTTTGAATGAATAATGAAACAGTGTGGGAAGTGACACAACTTTGTAATGCTTGGTCACTTACAAATGATTAATACGAAAGCGTTAGGTATCGACCCGCAGGAGAACGTGTTTACAGATCTTTATAGAAGACATATCTATGTTAGATAAACGCCATATCAAGGAAATATCTTAACCTGGGACGTGTAACATCTGTGTGGAGAGACACAACTTTGTAATATATGATCTACTCCACCGGTGAACTTTGACAACAGAGAGTTATACAACGCGTCGCTGGACGATATTTACCACATACCTATAACGAATCTTTATATGATATACGAGACATTTGTTGGAAGTAAACATAAGAAATGATGATAGGAGATAAGGAGAGTCAAAGTACATATTTTCTTAAATGCTGAATGAATCCTGTCTTAACCTAGTTATTTTGCGTTGGATTTTATTTTATATATCCAGAGGATAATATATTCTGGGGCTTATGATTGTTATGCTTTCAACACCTTTTTCAATTTCTTATCATTTTTACTGGCTAAAAGGCCTTGATTCTTAAGAACCATTCAAATGCAACACTGTACATATTTATCATAAATCATTTATCACATTAACCATAATGTTTACATCTTATTCTTTAAGTTGTCATATATACATATGGTTCTTAATTTATCATCATTTTATTCCAAGTTTAAGTGATCCTTGTAAAGAAGATAGTAATCATTACCTTGGATGACGTACCTGAGTCTTTATAACAGAAATAATGAACAACTCCTGATTGTTGAGGTTGTGCATACCGCCGGTTGAAGACCATTAGTTCACCAATGTTGTACTGGTAATGATAAAAGTCAACATGTATATAACTTTAATGTTTGACATATACTATGGATTCAGGCTTTATGACTGTTCATATGTTTTCAAATATACCAACATTACATTGACCCTATACGAAATACTACCATTAAATTGTTTGGTCATAAAGGAGATATTCTGATCACTCCAATAATACACATGTATGTTTACCTGGTACAAAGAGATCCGTCATATTGTAAAGCCCTGTGCCAGCCAGGCAGCCAGCCTCCCTAACAACAAACTACCTGTTAGTCAAGATCAGATAAAGAGCCGGGTTGAGGTGAGGGCCCGTACCAAGCATAGACCTAGCATAGACCTGTCATGGTACAGACCACTCATATGGAGACCTGGTGAATCCAACAATTAGAAACATTCCATATTTGAGGAGACTTGTCAGGTCTAACTATGAACCAATTTCATCATGATCGTATGATAAGACCCCGTGCCAATGCTGGGACAAATTGTAATATTGAATTGTATATTGATTTCATATTTCGATGGAATTAACGATAAAGATGAGTTGCCATAATTATGAGGAAACATGTCCACATTCACACTCACCAACCCTACCCAGACAACACGAGTCGTATTGATCATTTCTGAATTCATCGGACACATCCGGGAAGATACTTTTTTACCGTATTTACTTTACTTTAAAGTTACTTTCATTGGAAATAGAGCGAAACTAACTATCTGTATTACCAACAAAAATCACTATGAGGTATAGATATCTATCTACTAATGACGTCACGTCTGATGTCACTCGAAGTAATGAACACAAACTGGTGGGCAAACGTTTGACCTCAGATGAGGTGAAGTATTTTATCTTCAGTATGATTGTTAACATGGAATAATGTACCAGTTAGAGTGGTTGGAAGCAGCATTATAAATACGTTTCACAATAAACTTGATAAATATTTACCTTCAAGTTCAAGACTAACATTATTTGCGACTCATCATTAGTCACACTGACAATATACAGGTTTATCTTTAGATTATCTGTATGTCTTCCACTACAGTAATGTGTGAGTTCCTGATATCTTCCACTACACTAATGTGTGAGTTCCTGATATGTTCCACTACACTAATGTGTGAGTTCCTGATATCTTCCACTACACTAATGTGTGAGTTCCTGATATCTTCCACTACACTAATGTGTGAGTTCCTGATATCTTCCACTACACTAATGTGTGAGTTCCTGATATCTTCCACTACACTAATGTGTGAGTTCCTGATATCTTCCACTACACTAATGTGTGAGTTCCTGATATCTTCCACTACACTAATGTGTGAGTTCCTGATATCTTCCACTACACTAATGTGTGAGTTCCTGATATCTTCCACTACACTAATGTGTGAGTTCCTGATATCTTCCACTACACTAATGTGTGAGTTCCTGATATCTTCCACTACACTAATGTGTGAGTTCCTGATATCTTCCACTACACTAATGTGTGAGTTCCTGATATCTTCCACTACACTAATGTGTGAGTTCCTGATATCTTCCACTACACTAATGTGTGAGTTCCTGATATCTTCCACTATCACCATCAGCCTCGAAGTGACCCAGTGGTCCACTGTTGTATGGATACCTTTACATTCCTTTGTATAATGGAATGTTTGTAACAACACAGTAATTAATCACATCTGAGCAATCGGAAATTTGACAAGGCATTATCAGCTTTACGTCCTATTGGCGGGCCATCATAGAGCTATAAGGCTGTGGTCATGTTTGTCTGGATGTTGATGACAGGGGCTTCCTCTCTTATGTGAATGGCTTCTAATCTGTGTAGTCTCCTGCGATCACTACAACTAGTAATGATTTTGATGTTATTCATTATAATCTCCCTCGTTAGTCTCGTTCCATGTTTTTGTTCATGATGATGTTTGATTCCACCTTCTTGTAAGTGGAGCGAGAGTCGGTGGCTCAGGGTGCAGCTGTATTGATCACCATCTTGAACTTAAATATGAAGTCTATATAGATGCAAACTGGCAGGCAAGTCAAAAATCTAAATTCTAAACACTGGCGCCTTACAAAGGAGAAACATTTCTTCAAGGGAAGAGAAAGATAAGTAATTACATACTAATGTCTTAATCATGGTACCACGTCAGTCTCTCGTTCCCATACACAAGTCATCAAGTCCAGTCTCTCCTTTGCCACTCCAAACCTCCAGCCTGACCCAACAACACTGTGGTCTGCATGATGGAAGCACACATGAAATATTCACAAGAATTTCCTTCTCTACACTTGCCTCCAGAACTTTCTTTTATGCTTGTAGGTCCAAATGTTTACGCCAGGCCTCAGCACAGACGCCATTGAGATCACCAGCTGGTCAAGTGGATACTGTAAACACATAATGACAAAGGAAAACATACTTACGGTTACGTACATACATGCAAGTATAACCTTAATTGTCAGGTCAAAGGTCAGGCCAACATAATACCTGAAGGTCGCGCCGTCATGTTCAGCCACACAGATCTTTCAGAGCTTCATGCCTGAGTACGATACCACATTACCAGCTTCCAATATTATACTACCTTTCCCGCCACACCACACAACAGCCTCACCTTAATGTCATGTAACATCAACATTTATATTTGGTCTCTGACGACAACCCGCCACCACCAGCAGACCCATGCAGGCCCCCATGTCACTTACGTCACTACAGTTTCCAGGCACCACGTGGCATTTTAGCGGCTGTTAATTACCACTCCTCTGACTCAGGCAGCTTTCTTACCTCCCTGTCTCACCCAGACGTTGTCTGCTGGCTCTCACTCCACAAACATACAACCTCTCCTTCCCAGACATAACACATCACAACACCTTACTCCCACCACTTTGATCTTTTTCTTCGTGACAATATATTTCTCTGCGGAGAGCGTTACGCGCTTGCCCTGCCTTTGACAAAATCTCGTTAGATGAACACATAAGCCAGAACTCTCTCTCTCTCTCTCTCTCTCTCTCTCTCTCTCTCTCTCTCTCTCTCTCTCTCTCTCTCTCTCTCTCTCTCTCTCTCTCTCTCTCTCTCTCTCTCTCTCTCTCTCTCTCTCTCTCCCTCTCTCTCTCTCTCTCTCTCTCTCTCTCTCCAGCCAGCCACTATGAATGTAGATTGCGTGACTGAGTGAGAGCAATGAAGTTCTTGCCATATGACGGCGAGCCACTCTGCACCCCACCGACCCACCCAGTGCATATCAACTTGTCTGTCGAGAGAGAGAGAGAGAGAGACTACCTACGAGTATTTACGATCACAAATAATACTGAAAACAAAGGCCCCGCTGGGAATCGAACCCGGACCAACTGTTTATGAGGCAGATGTGCTAACCACTACACCACGGAGCCACTTGTCAGTGGACTCAAAGAATCTGGTACAAACATAATGGTAATGGTTTCTGATAGATATGTATTGTGTTGCATTATAATGGTTGTTCATAACCAAGATATTTAAGCCTGAATCCTTAAGATTATATAAAAAATAATAAAAACGTGTTAGAAACATAAGCATTTATGATTATAAAGAACAGAATGCATTATCACGTGGGTATCTAAGAAATAAATCCAATACAAGAAGTTAGTTTAAGGCAGAAGTATTTCATAATTTAAGAAAATGTTTACCTCTACGTGCCTTTTCTTTCGCCATCATTTCTTATGTTTACTATCAAGAAATGTCTTTTGTCTAACACAAAAATTCAGTATAGGTATTTGATTAATGTTCTCCAACGACGCGTTGTATAACTCTTCGTTAGTGAAGTTCATTTCGTGTAATGGATCATGCATTACAGTGTTGTGTCTATCCACACAAGTTTTACACGTCCCAGGTAAAGATATATTCTAGAGATAGTGTATATCTAACATGTATATGTGTTTTATAAATATTTGTAAAAAGTTTTCCTGAGGGACAATACCTAAAACTTTCGTATTAAAGTTGATCAGTTGTAAGTGATCAAGCATTACAAAGGTGTGTCCATTGCCACAGGTGCTAGTGATCCCGGGCGGGTCAAGGTATTTCACCATCTTTGTTTCCTCAACACTTCTAGTTATATATGTTTCAACCTTGATGTGATCCTTACAATGAGTATTCATGGTTTGTAATTCTCTTCATCCTTATCATAGCATTAATCAGTTGAAGTGCAGAATACTTATATGAAACTGACTACTGTATTCTGTTTGAGACATAATGCTATAAAAGGTGTTACCGGACTCCACTCGTAAGTGGTTATGGTTCACATTCTGGCTTCATGACCTTTAGGTGATAGCCCTTAAATCCAACAACATATATACATCCTGTTATACAACTGATGTTACTGTCTGACGTATGTATGGTGCGGCTTGATGACCTTACCTGCTGATGGTCAAACATGTTATCATGTTGCAAATATCGTGATTTGTATGTTTTACCGAATGGTAGAGATTCTGGTTTAATGACATTTCTTGCTAATAGCAAGTAAATGCAACAACAGATATACATACTTACGTGTTACAGAGGCCATATGATAAGGGCCCGAGCCAGGCAAGGACCTGACGAATATCTAAACAAGAAATTCCCTGTTAGGCAAGTTGAAAACGGCTGTGTAGAAGCGAGGACCCGTAATAGAAAGAATAACTACAACAACTGTGATAACAACAACAGCAACAACAACAACAACAACAACAACAACAAAACTGTTACGTGAAGACCTAGCTAATCTGACACAAAACATAACTGCTAAGAGAAGACTTGGTGAACATAACAATAACATAACTGTACAGAAAATAATAGTTTCTGAGAAAATGTCAAGTGCAGACCTGGTGACTCTCACAACAGATAATCATTATTCAGCAACGGATAACAATTGTATACAGTAACTTACAAACATTGTTTCTCATGACAGAAGATGATCCAGCCTTTACACACGACAAACTACAGACAGCACTGAGCTCCGGCACGTTGAACTCTCCACTAACTACCAGGAACCCTCCTCCTCCTTCTGACGATCCCGAGAACATTGTGTGTTGACCACCCGACACCCACCCACCCCACACCTCCTGTATACGTAAGGCTGGTCAACAGTAGACGGTCTCCTCCCAACACCGGTCACGACGACTCTTACCTGAGTGAGGAAGGCTGCCACCGTAGCCAGTGAGGTGGTACAGGGTGTGTGTCTTCACCTGTTGCTTATGTTTCCCAGGTGTGGTCGGGCAGGCAGGCAGGGGAGGTGGCCTGGGTAAACAGCCTTAGTTAGGTATTTGTTCTTGACTCCAGCCAAATCTTGCCACCACCGGCCGGACCAGCGGGGTACCAGGTGACACCTTCCCAGGTGTGGGGTCCTGGTTATAGCTCTCCCGGCTTGGCTGGATAGGCAGTGACGTCTTCCATGTGTGGGTGATGAGGAGTTTGTATGTGCTTGATCTAACGTATCATATTGAGAATGGAGTAATGATGATACACAGAGACAGCCAGCCGGTTACAACTATTATTGATCACCAGGGAATATATGTATTTTCTCAGTAGATATCTATAATTCAGTATTAAACATCTAATCATTCCATAGCTATAATAAGCTTATCCACAGATGTTTCTGAAGACCCAGGGTGCAGATTTGTATGAAAGCTAGTCAGTTAGGACATGCATAGCGTACCTAAGAATTTGTTTTGATGTAACATTTATTTCTTAACATGTCATTTCTTTTTTCTTATATATAGAAGGTGTAAATAATTAACCCAGTGTGTAGCTCCATGACTTCTTCCTATCTTTAAGCAACAGAAGACGATAAAGACTTGCATGTAAACAGACCAGTTCTCACCTGACTCCAGGTAGACATCAAAGTCAACCTCTGGTCGACATCCCAGTTAATCTTCTGGTCAACTAAAAGATATGTTATGATAGATACATGGCTGGATATAGACTCTATCACACCAATTATTGATCACCATGGAATGTATCACATAATTTAGCATTTTATTATGGGATTTATACTGAAAATGAAATGATATATATAGGCTGATCCTTCGATACCGCTAATATGCGTATACCATAACTTTTCTGGAGGCCAGGGTGGGTGGGTGCAGATATGTGTGACAAGTCAAACCGTTGTTAGCACTTGTACAGCCACGTAAGAATTGGTTGTGTAAATCACGTCTACTTCTCAACATGTGTTGATGAATACATCGTTGAAGAAGGTCAAAAACAAACCTACCCAAAGTATAACTGCAGACATTATACTTGGTTGTGAATACTGACAAGAGAAGAATAGATACGGGTTGTACATAAACAGTTGGTGTCATCATAGGTATAGCCATTATCCTTCAGAAATATTAAATTACTTTCAAGATTTACTTCGTAAAAGGTTTTATGGTACAAGGGAAACCAACTGATCTTAAATCATTATGGTACGAGGGAAACCTACTGGTCTTAAATCATTATGGTACGAAGGGAAACCTACTGGTCTTAAATCATTATGGTACGAGGGAAACCAACTGGTCTTAAATCATTATGGTACGAGGGAAACCTACTGGTCTTAAATCATTATGGTACGAGGGAAACCAACTGGTCTTAAATCATTATGGTACGAGGGAAACCTACTGGTCTTAAATCATTATGGTACGAGGGAAACCTACTGGTCTTAAATCATTATGGTACGAGGGAAACCTACTGGTCTTAAATCATTATAGTACGAGGGAAACCTACTGGTCTTAAATCATTATGGTACGAGGGAAACCTACTGGTCTTAAATCATTATGGTACGAGGGAAACCTACTGGTCTTAAATCATTATGGTACGAGGGAAACCTACTGGTCTTAAATCATTATGGTACGAGGTAAACCTACTGGTCTTAAATCATTATGGTACGAGGGAAACCTACTGGTCTTAAATCATACTGCTACTAATTTCTTGAAATGAAGACTTACAGAACTGTATTTATAATGTCGTTATGATCAATCTCTCAGATTCATTTTGTATTACTTTTATCAATAACTGATAAACTATATTGATTCTTATGATATTTATGCTTTTGATAAAAACCATTGAATGAATTCTACAGATTAGTTTATATGAACCAAAATATCCATATCATAGACAAAACCAAATGTTATTCGTGTTTTTCTACGTCAACAGTTCCGTGATATAATCAATGATGTACCTATGTTAGGGTCTTGGGCCAGGTATATATAGTGTATGTGGTATTAGAATTATCATTAACACCTAAAGGAGTTAAAAACTATTGGCGTGGTAGTTGTAATTTGATGTTCATGTGCCTATTGACCCTGGCAGTTGATGGGCCTAAATCCTCACTAACCAGCCAACCAACCAACCGTTATGATACATATTTTACTTGATCAACACATCAGGCTTGGCCCCACCACCTACTACCCTTCTCCAGACACACTTGCTGCCTCCTAACCATTAGTGTCTTACTCTCACAACATCAGACAGAGAGGAGAGTGTCTCCAGACACACTTGCTGCCTCCTAACCATTAGTGTCTTACTCTCACATCAGACAGAGAGGAGAGTGTCTCCAGACACACTTGCTGCCTTCTAACCATTAGTGTCTTACTCTCACAACATCAGACAGAGAGGAGAGTGTCTCCAGACACACTTGCTGCCTCCTAACCATTAGTATCTTACTCTCACAACATCAGACGGGGAGGAGAGTGTCTCCAGACACACTTGCTGCCTCCTAACCATTAGTGTCTTACTCTCACAACATCAGACAGAGAGGAAAGTGTCTCCAGACACACTTGCTGCCTCCTAACCATTAGTGTCTTACTCTCACAACATCAGACAGAGAGGATGTTATGCCTCTTATCTAACCTGACACATCAGCCGGGGTCTCAGGACGTTGATAAGGTCATGGTCGGATCCCCTTATGTATCTATCATGTGACCTCAGGTCAGTTATTGAACTTTATCGCTGATAATACAGCGTTGTTAGGCGGTTAATGATGGTGGTTATTAACCTCGCTTAGACACACACATACACACATACAAGGTTTCAGCCCAGCTGACTCAGTCGGTAGAGCACGAGACTCTTAATCTCGGGGTCGTGGGTTCGAGCCCCACGTTGGACGGTAACAGTTTTCTATGATGTAACATGAAACAGCCTCTGAACATACCATCCACCGCTCGTCTAGATCAACCAATCTGCTAAACACAAGACATCTGAAGAGTTATTAAGTACTGAAAGACAAACAACAATTCTGTTTGAAACAGTCAGTGATGACGCACGAGAAACTGAAGGAAATGTGTCACTGTTCACTGCTGAACATTGTACATTACGTGTTGTTCATCATCTCAGTAAGCTTTGCAAAGCAGGATTTGCAAACAGTAAAGAATGCAAGAATTTCAGGTTAAAAAGGTGGAAGTGTAGTGCAGTTGTGAGCAATGTGTTTGCCCCGCATTTTAACAGCAACTTGAAAAGTGATATGGGCAGTAAGAAGTTTAGCTTCTTAACTGATGAGAGTAATGACATTACTGTAACGAAATTATTGGGTATTGTTGTCCAGTTCTATTCTGAAAGTAAGAATAAGATTGTAATGACTTTCTTGGACCTTGTTGAGCTGACTGACTGTAATGCTAATGGGATATGTGATCCCATCAAGAAGTCTTTTAAAAATAATGGGTTGGAGTTACAAAACCTTATTGCAATTAGCCCCGACATTGCTTCTGTGATGACAGGTGTTAACAGTGGAGTGTATGATACACTCAAGTTAGAAGTTCCTCATGTGATCTTGATCAAGTGTGTGTGTGTCATTCTCTACTGCTAGTTGTCTCGTGCTGCAGCAGAGTATCTCCCTAGGAACCTGGATTTTATCATCAGAGAAACCTATGATTGATTCTCCTACTCTGCCAGTGATGGTCAAGCTCCAATGAAATCTATACAGCTAAGCCAGACTCGATGGCTGTCAACTGAATCAGCAGTTGTCATAATACTGCAGCAGTGGGTTGAACTTATGACTCACATTGAAATAGCAAGAAATGATGAAAGGTGTTACACATATCAGAATCTCTATCAGATGTTTTGTGACAAGAAAAACTATGCCTTCCTGATATTCCTGAAGTATATTCTTGGATAAGTCCAGTGCGTAAATGAGAAATTTAAATCTGAGACACTGGATCCAAGCAAACTGCTAAGTGACCTTATTCAACTTTATGGTTCCATAAGTTCTAAGGCTCTCATCCCAGGCAGAAATTAAATGAAGGAGATTCAATAGAGAACTACTTAGACCCACGTGCGTCCTTGAGGAACGAGTATGAAAAGGAGATGGCACAATGTAAGCTTCCTGATGAAAAGGATATCCGAGGAAGATACATACAGATTGTAGTGGAGTTGGTGAAACAGCTTCGTCAACGTTTGCCAGATAATGTCCAAGTGTTACAGTCAGTGTCATCACTGAGTACAAGTGAATGTCTGCAACCCATAAAGCCTGGAATACTGGAATTAGCAAAGATGTTTACGGACAACGAAGAAATTCTTACACGCATTGAGTTCCAGTTGAGGAAGCTTCATCACAGAACACTGTGACCCTGGCACTCTGGGCTGAAACAGCCTCGTACAAGGATGCAACTGGAGGAAAGCTTTAGTTATATGAACATCGTGAAGTGAAAGCTTCGATATTGATTATCAAAAGCTTAAATGCAATACTAACTATCAAGTATGGACTAAGATGAAATGGAAACTGTTGTTATGATTATGAACTGCCTGAGGAAGTACTGAAAAACACTGGATTATTGAAAAGATACGAGTTATCACAACCACAACCTGGACCCTCACATAGACCACCACAACCCCAGGTCACCGAGGACGAAGAGACTGCGAATTGGTAATTAGCAGATCTGGAATAATGGTGAGTATTTTAGTGTTATAGCAGTCAGTCGTACCTGTCATTAATCATTTGGCACGTCAAAGAGCAGAAATAATTCGAAGAGTATTTTTTCGCTGTCATTTTAGCAAGTTTAACGCTTTTCTAGCGCTTTTCGGGAGAGAATCTAGCGCCATATAAAATTTGGGTCATCAACTTTGGTGGTCAAAAGGTTTCAGTAGGTCGTTGGTGGTCAGTCAGGAGGGGTGTTCGCGTTGTTCTGGTTATCCGATGTGTTTTATCTTGATCACGGAGTGGGGGGACAGAGAGAAATGATAACCTAACTTGATGAATATGAGAAGTTTCCTGGGCTCTGGCATCCCCAAAATGGATCGTACCACAATAAAACCGTCAAGTATGGTCGCTGGGTTAGCACTGCACGGGGTATCTGGCAATTATTTCACATGATCGTCGTAAGAAAAATGAAAGAATTAATAAACATCACTTTTCTTTTGTCTTATTTTTCTTGAAATTTGAAATATTTCATTTACTGATTTCAATCAGATTCGGTAAAAGTTGTGATGATTCAACATTGTGTTTGTAAAACGTCCACTGTGGATCTTCCTCCGTTCCTGAAATACTAAGATAACGACCTTGTGGACGCCGACCACAACACATCAACACCCCAGTCACAACCCCACGTGGTCACGTTAGCCTCAACCAGTCACAACCCCAAGTGGTCACGCTGGCCTCAACCAGTCATAACCCCACGTGGTTACGCTCTGCTCTACCAGTCACAACCCCACGTGGTCACGCTGGCTTCAACCAGTCACAACCCCACGTAGTCACGCTGGCTTCAACCAGTCACAACCCCACGTGGTCACGCTAGCCTCAACCAGTCACAACCCCACGTGGTCATGCTGTCCTCAACCAGTCACAAGCCCCACTTGGTCACGCTGACCTCAACTAGTCACAAGCCCACGTGGTCACACTGGCCTCAACCAGTTACAAACCCCACGTGGTCACACTGGCCACAACCGTTCTATATCAACTATCACCTGCCACCAATTATTGTATCAGATGGGCAATGCCTGGAAGACGACAGCGATGTGCTTTCAGAACATATTTTCACAGAAACTACATAGTAAAAATAATTTTGTAACTATAGCTTTAGAATGATTCAAAAAAGACAAAGTTATATGAAGCATAAAAACGGCCTTAGAAAAGGAGAGTTGCAAGTGTAGCAGCAGCAGGTGTTGGTCAAGATGTTATAACCGGCAGGTCATGATGCGGCCTATCATCTACAAGTGGTACACACACCATCCCTAGACCACACTTACACTACACTTGACCCAGCCTTGTGGCACCCGCGCCAGCCAGGTACTCACTGGCAGTCAACATTATATCCTGACAACAAACTTGGACCTACAACTAAACACAACTTATAAATAATAACCCAGCTGGCTAGATTGACAACCATCATGGCGGCCCGCCAGACATCTGTATATCTCAATCTTTCCTTCATTTATTCTTTTAACTTTTTCATGTCATATCCCAACTCCTCTGTTCATCAACATCTTTACGTCATCTCATAGAAAGGGATATTTACACAGTAAGAGTGTATGTGGCACTCAATCTCTCTTGGTATTTCTTCACACGTCTCTTTTC
>NC_092293.1:12984319-13064344 GCF_036320965.1 Panulirus ornatus | reverse complement strand
ATTAAGGTTTGTCGTAGTCATTGATTATGTTAAAATTTAAAATTTTCTGAGTCTATTTAGCCTAAATTTTGTGAATCTATTTAGCGTATGTGAGCACATTAAAAAAAATGGGTAGTAAGGATAACAATCTGACCTCAACAGGAAATATGTAAACATTGTGTTAGGGATGAATGTTTCACAATCAAAGGTTCAGCAGAGGATTTAAAAACTTCCATTAGTTTCTTATATATTAGATGTCCTCGCTGCTCTGATATCTAGAAACTGTACCTTTGATAGAGGTTATATTTTAACATCCTTTCAGTTCTATGTAGCCCTTAGACTTGCACCTTTAAAATGCATTTTTGTTGCTTAATATTCTATTTGGTGACTTTCCAAGGCATATTTGAAGGCAAGTCTGCCTCCACATTGATGGATCTATTAGGTCTTGCAGAACAACAGATGCTGCTGTCCTCAAGGCCAATGGCCTGTAAGTAGAGAAGGTCAAGAATCATTGTTTAAGCTTGTATCTAAGAGAATTGATATGATATACAGTTTGTTGTGCAACTATGTAGCTATCTTCCTGACAGTGGAAAGTATAATCGGTTTATTTTTCAGAAATCAGTTTGATGAATCCTGCCCTGAGCCCTTGCTTGCTTAATTCAAAATGAAGCGCATTAAGATGTTGCAGCAAATAATGGAGAAGACTTACACGCACTTAAGCATACAGATGCTTGACTAGGAAGCATCATAATTTCTAGAAACTGCCAATCCCTCCTCAGAAAAGTCAGCAGACCCTGCAGTCTCAGCCATCTTGTTCAGACCAACAACCCAACTATTCCAAGGTCAGACATAAATGAAACTTTTCTCTGTAATGTGAAAATTCCTGCAGCAATGTAGAACTTTCAGAGCTATGTTGTATATGTTCGTGGTAAAGGCTACTTTAAAATGTCATACATGTTGTAGGGGTTTCATATGATGAATCTTTTTTCATATTCAAAGGAGTAAGCGGCTCTTAAAATAGTGAAGGAGCCCTTTTTTTCGGTTTCT
Source organism: Panulirus ornatus (assembly GCF_036320965.1). Taxonomy (NCBI): domain Eukaryota; kingdom Metazoa; phylum Arthropoda; class Malacostraca; order Decapoda; family Palinuridae; genus Panulirus; species Panulirus ornatus. The sequence continues at coordinate 13,063,318 of NC_092293.1, read as the reverse complement.
TTGAGAAAAAAGACTTGTCTGCTACTGCTGGCATCATGCCACGCCTGTTTTAGGGTGAGCTATCATAACATTGTCATATTGAGAGAGCAATATGGAGGCTTTAAATACTATGATTTACTTGCACACATACGGGAATCACTAGCAGGGCACAGCTGGCTATCTGGTGGTGTGCTCACCACCCAACAGCACCAAATAATTTCCTGTCAAGTGGAAAAATGAAACTCTGATCTAACATTTCTCACAGAAACTGAAAACAAGGTGTAGGGAAATGGAATGACAGTGGTCAAAGATAAGAGAAAATGAATTATACTGTAGCATGACAGGCATGAAAGAGCTGGTCTTCAGAAGAGTTAAAACAGAGATTTTATCAGGAATACAATATAAATCTTAAAGTAGAGCTTACAAAAATCCTATAAGGCAACTTGCAATAAGTGTGATCTTAGAGCACATAATAATCACAATCCAACCAGGTGTAGCTCTCAAAAACCAATGAGGTAGCAAAGTTGAATAACAATACAAAGGCTAACTGAACAATGTGCAAAGGTGAATAAAAATAATATTTATGTATAGGATTTTTGTAAGCTCTACAGTAAATTTGATGGAAGGTACTAAATTGTTAAGTAAGGGGAGAAATATTTGTAAATTTTCATTTGTTCGTCAAACACAAAGAACATCATCTACATACCTAAACCAAATTGCATTAGAAGGTAAGATATCCTTTAGTAATTTTGTTTCAGAAAATTCCACATAAAGATTACTTAGTACAGGTGAAAGAGGGTTACCCATTGCCATACCAAATTTTTGAGCATAATAATCTCCACTGAATTGAAATACACAGTCTTTTATACACAATTTTATCAGTTCAATGAAATTTGACCTTGAAGCAGGTAAATGAATATCATCCAAGACATCAAATAGATATTCTGAAAGGTCATCAACTGGAACTTTAGCGAAAAGTGAGGAAACATCAAAGCTAACTAGTTTAAAATCAAAATTAACATTGATATTGTTTAGCTTGTTGACTAAATCTACATTGTTCATGATATTAGAATTTGATACCTTACCCACTAAAGGGCTTAATAAAGAAACTAACTATTTTGACAATTCATATGTGATGGAGCCTACTGAACTCACTATAGATCTTGCTGGAAAATTCTGTTTATGTGTTTTGATAAGTCCATACATATATGGCAATGAATAGGACAAAGATGACAAACTTTTGATATGAGAGATGTTACCTTTCAACAACAACTTCATTTCTTTATTGAAATGAGAATTAACTGCTTCTAAGGGAGTTTTACTAAGTTTAGAATATGTTGTGTCATCATTTAAAAGATCATTCATTTTAGATAAATAGTTACTTTTGTCTAAAATCACAACAGAGTTAGACTTATCTGCTTTAGTAATATATATATCCTTGTTTTTCTTTAAGGCGTTAATAGCTCTTATGAATCTTTTAGGGCAATTAGCTTCCACTGGTTTTGACAAACTGGCATACACTAAACCCTTACAGATATTAATTTCATCATTACTTGAATTACTGTATTTTTCTAAATTACAAAAAGACTTTGTGACATCAACACAGCTAGCTTCCCTGTCAGAGCACACAAAACAAACCATAGCCTAATGCACACAAGGAATCTTTTATCTAGTTTATTAGACAGGTTTACCACAAAAGATGGGTTGTGTTCTTGGTCCAGTCGCTGTTTTCAATAAGATGGTCCAACTTACAATTTAGTGACACTTGTAGCCTATTGCATTCTTTCCTTAATTTATCATAGCAATAGTCTAACATCCGGTTCTTCCAGTGTGTCGGTATTGCCATTTGAAAGGCACGTTTCTTCTCTCTTGAAATGCGAAAAGCCTCCTCCATTTCAAGTTTCTTTAATTCAATGTTTTTATTCAAAATAATATTTTGGAATTGATCAAATCGTCGACCAGACAGCTGAAACAAACGTTGAGGTAAGACAGATCTTGGCATCATTTGTTCATCAAGGCATTTCCTAAGGAATCCAAATCGTAACTTCAGTTGGTAAGCCTTGATTAGCGATTTGGAGAAAGCAGTAACGAAAGGAGAAAGTCCAGGACAGCTTGTAGAGAAGAAATAGAAGAGCCGTGTGGAATCCATGTTGGAAAGGATCACAGTTTTGCGCGTCATCAAGATATTCCTATGAGTCCACGGGGAAAATGAAACACGATAAGCTTCCAAGTGCACTTTCGTGCATTAATCACATCATCAGGGGAGACACAAGAGAGAAATATGTCAGTTGATATACATCGAGGAGACGAAGCTAAGAGCCATTTGGTAAACATGTGATTGTCCAAAACATACAACGAGCGTTCATAAACGTATCATTTTACAAATTTTATCAACAATAAAGTTATCTAATTTGTATGGACCATCACTAATATTAAGATTACAATTCTTTGTGTACTTAATAATAGAAGATTCAATGATATTCCTCTTGGTAATAGAGTTAGAGTTAATAACTGAGATGGCGTTACTCCAGTCAATACAATGATCATAGTTTTTAACGTGATTAAACAAGGCAGATAAGTCTAACTCTGTTGTGATTTTAGACAAAAGTGATTATTTATCTAAAATGAATGATCTTTTAAATGATGAACAACATACTCTAAACTTAGTAAAAATCCCTTAAAAGCAGTTAATTCTCATTTCAATAAAAAAATGAAGCTGTTGTTGAAAGGTAACATTTCTCTCATCAAAAGTTTGTCATCTTTGTCCCATTCATTGCCATATATGTAGGACTTATCAAAACACATAAACAAAATTTTCCAGCAAGACCTATAGTGAGTTCAGTAGGCTCCATCACATATGAATTGTCAAAATGGTTAGTTTCTTTATTAAGCCCTTTATTGGGTAAGGTATCAAATTCTAATATCATGAACAATGTAGATTTAGTCAACAAGCTAAACAATATCAATGTTAATTTTTATTTCAAACTAGTTAGGTTTGATGTTTCCTCACTTTTCACTAAAGTTCCAGTTGATGACCTTTTAGAATATTTATTTGATGTCTTGGATGATATTCATTTACCTGCTTCAAAGTCTAATTTCATTGAACTGATAAAATTGTGTATAAAAGACTGTATTTCAATTTAATGGAGATTATTAAGCTTAAAAATTTGGTATGGCAATGGGTAACCCTCTTTCACCTGTACTAAGTAATCTTTACATGGAATGTTTTGAAACAAAATTACTAAAGGATATCTTACCTTCTAATGCAATTTGGTTTAGGTATGTAGATGATGTTCTTTGTGTTTGACGAACAAATGAAAATTTACAAATATTTCTCCCCTTACTTAACAATTTAGTACCTTCCATCAAATTTACTGTAGAAAAATGAAAATAATGGTATGTTACCATTTCTAGATTCCATGATCCATAGACAAGGAAACAAGTTTAAGTTTAGCATATACAGGAAACCCACCAATGTATGCTCATATATCCATTATTACTCATCTCAACATGATCAGTACACCTGCACCCTGAGCCACCGACTCTCGCTCCACTTACAAGAAGGTGGAATAAAACATCATCATGAACAAAAGCATGGAACGAGACTAACGAGGGAGATTATAATGAATAACATCAAAATCATTACTAGTTGTAGTGATCGCAGGAGACTACAGAGATTAGAAGCCATTCACATAAGAGAGGAAGCCCCTGTCATCAACATCCAGACAAACATGACCACAGCCTTATAGCTCTATGATGGCCCGCCAATAGGACGTAAAGCTGATAATGCCTTGTCAAATTTCCGATTGCTCAGATGTGATTAATTACTGTGTTGTTACAAACATTCCATTATACAAAGGAATGTAAAGGTATCCATACAGCAGTGGACCACTGGGTCACTTCGAGGCTGATGGTGATAGTGGAAGATATCAGGAACTCACACATTAGTGTAGTGGAAGATATCAGGAACTGACACATTAGTGTAGTGGAAGATATCAGGAACTCACACATTAGTGTAGTGGAAGATATCAGGAACTCACACATTAGTGTAGTGGAAGATATCAGGAACTCACACATTAGTGTAGTGGAAGATATCAGGAACTCACACATTAGTGTAGTGGAAGATATCAGGAACTCACACATTACTGTAGTGGAAGATATCAGGAACTCACACATTAGTGTAGTGGAAGATATCAGGAACTCACACATTAGTGTAGTGGAAGATATCAGGAACTCACACATTAGTGTAGTGGAAGATATCAGGAACTCACACATTAGTGTAGTGGAAGATATCAGGAACTCACACATTAGTGTAGTGGAAGATATCAGGAACTCACACATTAGTGTAGTGGAAGATATCAGGAACTCACACATTAGTGTAGTGGAAGATATCAGGAACTCACACATTAGTGTAGTGGAAGATATCAGGAACTCACACATTAGTGTAGTGGAAGATATCAGGAACTCACACATTAGTGTAGTAGAAGATATCAGGAACTCACACATTAGTGTAGTGGAAGACATACAGATAATCTAAAGATAGACCTGTATATTGTCAGTGTGACTAATGATGAGTCGCAAATAATGTTAGTCTTGAACTTGAAGGTAAATATTTATCAAGTTTATTGTGAAACGTATCTATAATGCTGCTTCCAACCACTCTAACTGGTACATTATTCCATGTTAACAATCATATTGAAGATAAAATACTTCACCTCATCTGAGGTCAAACGTTTGCCCACCATCATTACTACGAGTGACATCAGACGTGACGTCATTAGTAGATAGATATCTATACCTCATAGTGATTTTTGTTGGTAATACAGACAGTTAGTTTCGCTCTATTTCCAATGAACGTAACTTTAAAGTAAAGTAAATACGGTAAAAAAGTATCTTCCCGGATGTGTCCAATGAATTCAGAAATGATCAATACGACTCGTGTTGTTTGGGTAGGGTTGGTGAGTGTGAATGTGGACATGTTTCCTCATAATTATGGCAACTCATCTTTATTGTTAATTCCATCGAAATATGAAATCAATATACAATTCAATATTACAATTTGTCCCAGCATTGGCACAGGGTCATATCATACGATCATGATGAAATTGGTTCATAGTTAGACCTGCCAAGTCTCCTCAAATATGGAATGTTTCTAATTGTTGGATTCACCAGGTCTCCATATGAGTGGTCTGTACCATGACAGGTGGCTAGGTCTATGCTTGGTACGGGCCCTCACCTCAACCCGGCTCTTTATCTGATCTTGACTAACAGGTAGTTTGTTGTTAGGGAGGCTGGCTGCCTGGCTGGCACAGGGCTTTACAATATGACGGATCTCTTTGTACCAGGTAAACATACATGTGTATTATTGGAGTGATCAGAATATCTCCTTTATGACCAAACAATTTAATGGTAGTATTTCGTATAGAGTCAATGTAATGTTGGTATATTTGAAAACATATGAACAGTCATAAAGCCTGAATCCATAGTATATGTCCAACATTAAAGTTATATACATGTTGACTTTTATCATTACCAGTACAACATTGGTGAACTAATGGTCTTCAACCGGCGGTATGCACAACCTCAACAATCAGGAGTTGTTCATTATTTCTGTTATAAAGACTCAGGTACGTCATCCAAGGTAATGATTAGTATCTTCTTTACAAGGATCACTTAAACTTGGAATAAAATGATGATAAATTAAGAACCATATGTATATATATAAACATGGAGATATATGTATCTACTTGAGTCAGACGAATGTGTTATATACTTAAGAATGTGACTGACAACTTAAAGAATAATGTACAAACATGATAGTTGATGTGATAAATGATTTATAACAAATATGTAGTGTGTTGCATCAAAATGGTTCTTAAGAACGAAGGCCTTTTAGCCAGCAAAGATGATAAGAAATTGAAAAAAGATGTTAAAAGCATCATAATTATAAGCCCCACAATATATTATCCTCTGGATATCTAAAATAAAATCCATGACAAAATAACCAGGTTAAGACAGGATTCTTTCAGCATTTAAGAAAATATGTACTTTCCCTCTCCTTATCTCCTATCATCATTTCTTATGTTTACTTCCAACAAATGTCTCGTATATCATATAAAAATTTGTTATAGGTATTAGGTGAATATTGTCCAGCGACGCGTTGTATAACTGTTGTCAAAGTTCACCGGTGGAGTAGATCATATATTACAAAGCTGTGTCTCTCCACACAGATGTTACACGTCCCAGGTTAAGATATTTCCTTGATATGGCGTTTATCTAACATAGATATGTCTTCTATAAAGATCTGTAAACACGTTCTCCTGCGGGTCGATACCTAACGCTTTCGTATTAATCATTTGTAAGTGACCAAGCATCACAAAGTTGTGTCACTTCCCACACTCTGTTTCATTATTCATTCAAACTATATTTGTTTCATCATTGATTTGATCCTTACAATAGATATTTATGTTTGTAATTTTCTGTATCATATCATTAGTCAGTTGAAGTGCACAATACGCTTGTCAACCTGGCCAGTCTACTGTTTTGGTTATATTATTCACAAGGTGTAACAGGACTCCATCCGTCAGCTGTGTCACCACCAGTGACAAGTCATCCTTAGCAAGGCTGTGTCATCCTCAAAGGACGGAGAGAAATAGTACAGTCTCGTTGGAGAACCTTCTTGCTCAAAGGTGTCCATCATCCCCTGCTCCTGTGTAGAGTGCAGCAGCCACGAAGGTGTAGGAGCGCCATCAATGGTATGCTGATGATGTGTGGTAATAATAATAATACTGTTCACACCATCATCAACAACCATTTCTCAGGTTTTTCTATCCTGCTTGTCGTCACTGATGTCTTCCTTGGATGTACATCTTTCTATATTAGATTGTTCCATCTGTTCACACAATAATACGTGGAAAGGATTGTTAGCTGACTTTACAGTGGAACATATAAAGGATTCATTACCTACTCACCTTCCATATGTCGCTGTTCGTTTGAATGCACCATTCGTCGTACGAACAGGGTGAGAGCGTGTACGGTCTCAGAATCATCTTGAACCCCTTGGAAAACTGTTCAAGATGATTCGATTGATGGTTATAACATGACCTTTACCGCAGGTATGATTATCTTAGATGTCTTGCTTGACTGACAATGTAGCACCTAGGTTGAGCCCAAGGACTTGTTACCCTCCTCCTTTCAGTCTGTTTTTCTATCTCTTCCTCACAACACTCCCGAGAACCCTCCAGCAAACTCCACCACACTCCCCTTCCTGCCAAACCCTTCCCTCTACGTCGTCAGTAATCAAGACAGACATTCATAGCTTCATATGCAGCTACCTGCTGGACCTGGACCATCATTTTATGTTGAACTTATGGTTCACATTCTGGCTTCATGACCTTTAGGTGATAGCCCTTAAATCCAACAACATATATACATCCTGTTATACAACTGATGTTACTGTCTGACGTATGTATGGTGCGGCTTGATGACCTTACCTGCTGATGGTCAAACATGTTATCATGTTGCAAATATCGTGATTTGTATGTTTTGTTGTGTGGCACAGATTCTGGTGTAGATATCTTTAATAACCTTTACCAGTTACTATCCAGTATAGTGAACGATAGACAGACTTACGTGTTACAGACTTCGTATGATAAACACCTGACGAATCTCGACACAAACATTTATCTGTTGGGTAAGATCAGAGAACGAGTCGTCCAGTGGCAGAACATAAACCTACTACATGTAACAACAACAACAACAACAACAACAACAACAACAACAAACAACTGTTATGTGAAGAGCTAGTTATTCAAAGTGAGATGATCACAAGGAAGTTAGGGATATAGAAGAGTAGGAGTGAGGTATAAGCTGGAGGCGGACCCACCGTGGCTGGTGCTATATAGAGCAGTGAGGGATAACACCATATCTTAACCCCTGGTGATGTGTGAGCTTGTAAACACTGGTGGTATTTATGGCGGCCACCAACCAGGAAGTAATGTTCACCAGGTATTGCTCTGCTCTACACTGATCCAACAACTACAAGGATAATGTTGTTATAACCTTCTTGATCATGCAGGTTATAGAAGTATTATAGATACATGTTGGTGACACAAGGATAATGTTGTTATAACCTTCTTGATCATGCTGGTTATAGAAGTATTATAGATACATGTTGGTGACACAAGGATAATGTTGTTATAACCTTCTTGATCATGCTGGTTATAGAAGCATTATAGATACATGTTGGTGACACATCATAATGATGGTCTCGTCTGGTGTCCACATAACCACAGTACTTTACTACAGTACATACAGTAATATCAGTCGTAACAACACTATGTATGTAGTCGTGATTACCGTAACATGTGAGTGGCAAGATTGGATGACGTAACGTAACAATATCAGACTTCATCATTCTCAATAGTTTAGGTGGATCATGTAAAATTTGGCGTTGCTTCATGTTTTATCAGATGATAAAATGATGGTTGGCCTAATGACCTTCACAAGTCAGTGGTCATTAAATCCAACACAGCAACCAACCACTCAGGATGACCAGGAGGGAGCCACCTGGTGCAGACCAAGTGTACCAGCCTGGTGGAGAGGATCAACTGCTCCACCTCAGGATAAGAGCTGCTCAAGTTCTGTAGTGAGGGACACTCCAAGTGGCATGTGAAACTACAAGTCTTAGTTATAAACTACCGCCCGGCTGGCCGGTGGGTGGCTGTGGCCAACATGAACCCAGGGGCTACACACACACACACACACACACACACACACACACCGCCCACTGACCTGACCACCGGCCGGTGGGTGGCTGTGGCCAACATGAACCCAGGGGCTACACACACACACACACACACACACACACACACACACCGCCCACTGACCTGACCACCACCAATGTGACCTGACCACGTGTGGCATGTAGCTCATCCTTGGACAACATTAATCAAATACCTAGACGGAATTTTTATGTTAGATAAAAGACATTTCTTGATAGTAAACATAAGAAATGATGACGAAAGATAAGGGACGCTATTACAGGTAAATATTTTGTTAAAATATGATATACTCTTCCTCAAACTAGCTCCCTGTACTGTATTTTATTTTACATACCCAGAGGAAAATATATTCTGTGGTTAATCACTATAAATGTTTATGTTTAACAGGTTTTCTATTTCTTATAGTATTTCACTGATTCAGGTTTAAAGACCTTGGTTCTGAACAACCATTATAATGCAACACAATACATATTTACCATAAACAAATCATTTATCACAATAACCATTATGTTTGTACCAGATTCTTTAAGTCCTCAATCACGTTTGTTAATATATAAGGCATTTTTCCGCCACATTTCAATACATAACATATATCTACACGTGTGGAAATATATGTATATGTTTTTATAAATTTTTCTTTGGCTTTTATAATTAAGGTGTAAGATATCCGTCTGAAGAAAACACTAGATAATATTATGTTATGTGTGTGTGTGTGTGTGTGTGTGTGTGAGCGCACATAGGAGTGAAAACATATTTTACACTTACAAGGTTAAGAGACGGGGCAACACGAGTGTACAAATCCTTCCTCAAAAGACTCACGTGATAATGATTAAAGTAGCACACACACACACACACACACACACACACACACACACACACACACACACACAGAGCGGCGCCAGGCTGGAGGCGGGGCATCGTGACGTCACAGGCAAGTCCCTCCCCCCGCCAGATCCAAACATGTGTTGTGTCTGGTGATGGCGGTTCAAGATTTCCCACATTTATATTGATCTTTACATTATCATCCACTCCCAAAGTCACCTGGCATTCTTGTGTTTCAACAACAGACGTGATATATGCAACACCAGGCAAACATTGTACCATTATCTGATAGGTTAATTGGTGCACAATCAAGAACCAGTGAATTTCATCGCCGCCATAAGTAAGTAAGGAAGGTGACTTTAATGATGATAAATACGACCTGGTATGGCTGTGTCTACACACTACCGCCATCTGGTCAACATTGTACATACCAACATTTAAACTGTGACATTCAACCACAAGGTTTAAAGTCGCTCATGAAAACGCGAACTTAAAATCTATCCATTTAAATCTACCGTTCATCAATAAACATTTAAACACCGTCATTTGAACGTAAACCTTCCAGCTGCGTTATTTTACCAGAGTCCTTTAAGATACGTCATATAAACACAAAACTTAAATGTACGTTAAGTTTGTGCAAACCATCATTGAAACTCAAACTTTTAAATTAGAATTGTAATGAAAATGCGAACTTTTAACTCTGTCAAATTACAGCTATTGTACAAAATGCTTAACTTAATTGACAAATTTTAATGTCAGTTAATTTAACGATATCCTTTGTGGTTCATCTTTGAAACACAAACCTTTAAACTTTGTCTCTAGAACTGAACACAACCATTAAGTTTCATAACTGGAATGGAAATTTGGATAATCTATCAAAATTCGTCATATAACGCGAACTTTTAAATCCTTCCATTCAGTTGGGCCGTTACTTGCCTGGCTGCCATTCATAATATGTCCTTTTATATTGTATGTTGACTACGCTCTCATTCATTCGTCATTTGGATCGTCTCACTGATATTCCATTCATAAACTTCATTCCTAAAGCTTATTTTTGACCGCCATGTTGCTTCCTTAAGGTTTATAATTCTTTGTGTATTTAATAATAGAAGATTCAATGATATTTCTCGTGGTACTGGAGTTAGAGTTAATAATGCCATCTCAGTTATTAACTCTAACTCCAGCACCACGAGAAATATCATTGAATCATCTATTTCTGAATACACAAAGAATTATAGTCTTAATATTAGTGATGGTCTATACAAATTGGATAACTTTAATGCTGATAAAATGTGTAAACAATTCACCTTCTTGTCCACATAATAAGTTTATGGCGCCCTAGCTACGTCTCTTGGTTGTATATCAACTGACTGTTATATTTCTCTCTTGTGTCTCCCCTGATGATGTGATTATTACACGAAAGTGCACTTGGGAACTTATCTTGTTTCATTTTCCCCGTAGACTCATGGGAATATACTTGATCACGCACAAAATTGTGATCCGTTCCAATATATATATATATATATATATATATATATATATATATATATATATATATATATATATATATATATATATATATATCCTCCAGTATGTTTACTTTCGATAATAAGGAACAAAAGAAAGAGCCAAACAAGTAAATTTCGTCAAAGACATCTCTCTTTTCTTAACGCTGCCTCGCAAAGATTTTCATTAATTCAAATTGAAGAAACAGACGTATTTTTCTATTGTCTGGTTAGCTCAGTGGTAGAGCGTGAGTCTCACACACTCAAGGTCGTGGGTTCGAGACCCACACCAGACATATTTTTTGTCTTTTTCTTGTTTCATTTTGTCCGCATCACATGTGTGCAACATTCAGTATGTTCGTCCAACGTTATAGTGAAGATCTTCACAATAAATTGAGGTTTTCGACCTTATCTGAAAGGGTCAGGTCCACCAAGACGTCCTTGAAATCTTCCAGAAGCTTCTGGCGATCCTCCTCCAACTGCTGGGCACATCAGAGTTAACATGGGCCGGACATCGGTTGTGGAACGACTTAATCTGCTTCCGGTAGTTAGCAGGGATGATAATGAGGGCTCTGACCTCATACCAGGTCAGCTTAGTTCCAGTCTATTGCTTAGTTCCAGTCTATTGCTTAGTTCCAGTCTATTGCAACGAAAATAAAAAAGTAAAACTCATTTCTTCGTGAAAAATTGAGAGGAAAACACGACAGCAACATGGAGATTTACCCTGTGGTTATTTTGCCGGCTAATCGGCAACGGTCGGTCAAATAGTATTTTGCCGTGGTAATCTCAGGGCTTTATATAATACTAAGTCCCAGAAAATGTTCTTGGGGACGTAGCTCAGCGGTAGAGCACTCGCTTGGCATGCGAGAGGTCCCGAGTTCAATCCCCGGCGCCTCCATTTCTATGTGGAAAATTCATTTTCAGTCTTGTAAAAATGTATATGTATATATACATATATATATATATAATATATATATATATATATATATATATATATATATATATATATATATATATATATACATATATATATATATATATATATATATATATATATATATATATATATATATATATATATATATATATATATATATATATATCGTCCGATCAGGGAAGTTAAGCAACGTTGGGTCTGGTTAGTACTTGGATGGGTGACCGTCTGGGAACACCAGATGCTGTTATCCCTGGGGATAGGGAAGAAAGTATACTTGCCACGTATTCCCTGTGTGTCGTACAAGGCGACTAAAAGGGGAGGGAGCGGGAGGCTAGAAGATAAAGATATTGTAAAGATGTAGCGAATATAAGGCTACACTGATGATACGGATATAGCCGAAACAAGTAGTAATGAAGATTAAGGTGCACTGAAAATGATTCTGTAGTGAAGATAAATATACATGTTGAAATTTTGTATTGTACACCAAGGAGTAATGGTAATGATGAGAGTATAGTGACGATGAAGGTTTAGTTAGAGTAGTGACAATTGCCTTTGCAATGATAATAAGGAGGTAACACAATGAGGAACACAAACTTTCCAAAGCTACGTTCAAGTCAGACTTTGAACTAAGTTCGGTAAACAGAAGGATGATGTTAAGATGAGAGTGTAGTGAGGAAGAGTATAGTGTTGATAAGGATACTGTCAAGATAGGTTGTAGTGAAGATACGAATGTAGTGAAGATACGAATGTAGTAGAGATAAGGATTATTAAAGAGTAAAGTTTATTCAAAATGATTATGTAGTGAAGATAAGAACTATTTTTAGTGAACATCAGGGAGTACAATGATGATGGTATGGTAGAAATAACGGTGTAGTGAAGGAAAGGGAATAGCGAAGATATGATTTAGTGAATATACGCTTGTAGTGAAGATACACGTTAGTGAATATGATGTTGTAGTGAACTTAACCTTATTGACCTGATCACCCGAATTCCTCCAAACTCCGTTCAAGGGCGGATCCAAAACCAATCAAAAAGGTTATTTCTCTGTGTATTGTTAGTGGTGGTGGTGGTGTGTAGGTGTGTGTAATCATCTACTTGCACTGTATTAGGAGGGGGTTTTACACTCGTGGGGCCCCGTGTAAGTACGTTGTTTGTGTGAGCGGGTAAAATCTAAAGCCTTCCTTGAAACCAGCTTAGTCAAGATAAGGTCATATGAAGATGAGGTTGTAGTGAAGATTATAATAAGCCTTGCATAGTGAAGATAAAGGGATTAAGTAGAGGAGATGTAGTAAAGAAGATTATAGTGAACACAAAAGGATTCAAGCTAAGTGCAGGGTCGGCCTACGGGCTTGAACTTATATTTTAGGTCAAAGGCATCACCAGTACACCCCGGCCAGCCTTAAAGTTTATCCGCACACACACACATATATATGTATATATACATATCATACAACAGCCAGGATAGAACCCGGGACCACTGTGCAAGAGGCGGGAATGCTAACCGTTAGGCTATGGACCTGGCCCATAGCCTAACAGTTAACATTCCTGCCATAGCCTAGCGGTTACATTCCCGCCTCTTGCACAGTGGTCCCGGGTTCAATCCTGGCTCTTGGAGGTTTGTATGTTCTATGAAGGTGCGCGTTCGTATGCACTTTATTCGTATACACATATATATATATATATATATTGGAAAGGATAACAATTTTGCGCGTGATCAAGATATTCCTATGAGTCCATGTGTTTCATAGGAACATATATATATATATATATATATATATATATATATATATATATTTTTTTTTTTTTGCAAAAAAAAAGCAAGAGGGGAGGATTTCCACAAACTTGATGGTTGTGTTCAGTTCTAGAGACAAAGTTAAAAGGTTTGTGTTTCAAAGATGAACCACAAAGGATATCGTTAAATTAACTGACATTAAAATTTGTCAATTAAGTTAAGCATTTTGTACAATATCTGTAATTTGACAGAGTTAAAAGTTCGCATTTTCATTACAATTCTAATTCAAAAGTTTGAGTTTCAATGATGGTTTGCACAAGCTTAACGTACATTTAAGTTTTGTGTTTATATGACGTATCTTAAAGGACTCTGGTAAAATAACGCAGCTGGAAGGTTTACGTTCAAATGACGGTGTTTAAATGTTTATTGATGAATGGTAGATTTAAATGGATAGATTTTAAGTTCGCGTTTTCATGAGTGACTTTAAACCTTGTGGTTGAATGTCACAGTTTAAATGTTGGTATGTACAATGTTGACCAGATGGCGGTAGTGTGTAGACACAGCCATACCAGGTCGTATTTATCATCATTAAAGTCACCTTCCTTACTTACTTATGGCGGCGATGAAATTCACTGGTTCTTGATTGTGCACCAATTAACCTATCAGATAATGGTACAATGTTTGCCTGGTGTTGCATATATCACGTCTGTTGTTGAAACACAAGAATGCCAGGTGACTTTGGGAGTGGATGATAATGTAAAGATCAATATAAATGTGGGAAATCTTGAACCGCCATCACCAGACACAACACATGTTTGGATCTGGCGGGGGGAGGGACTTGCCTGTGACGTCACGATGCCCCGCCTCCAGCCTGGCGCCGCTCTGTGTGTGTGTGTGTGTGTGTGTGTGTGTGTGTGTGTGTGTGTGTGTGTGTGTGTGTGTGTGTGTGTGTGCTACTTTAATCATTATCACGTGAGTCTTTTGAGGAAGGATTTGTACACTCGTGTTGCCCCGTCTCTTAACCTTGTAAGTGTAAAATATGTATTCACTCCTATGTGCGCTCACACACACACACACACACACACACACACACACACACACACACATAACTTATAATATTATCTAGTATTTACTTCAGACGGATATCTTACACCTTAATTATAAAAGCCAAAGAAAAATGTATAAAAACATATACATATATTTCCACACGTGTAGATATATGTTATGTATTGAAATGTGGCGGAAAAATGCCTTATATATTAACAAACGTGATTGAGGACTTAAAGAATCTGGTACAAACATAATGGTTATTGTGATAAATGATTTATTTATGATAAATATGTATTGTGTTGCATTATAATGGTTGTTCAGAACCAAGGTTCTTAAACCTGAATCAGTGAAATACTATCAGAAATAGAAAACCTGTTAAACATAAACATTTATAGTGATTAACCACAGAATATATTTTCCTCTGGGTATGTAAAATAAAATACAGTACAGGGAGCTAGTTTGAGGAAGAGTATTTCATATTTTAACAAAATATTTACCTGTAATAGCGTCCCTTATCTTTCGTCATCATTTCTTATGTTTACTATCAAGAAATGTCTTTTATCTAACATAAAAATTCTGTCTAGGTATTTGATTAATGTTGTCCAAGGATGAGCTACATGCCACACGTGGTCAGGTCACAGTGGTGGTGGTCAGGTCAGTGGGCGGTGTGTGTGTTTGTGTGTGTGTGTGTGTGTGTGTGTGTGTACTCCCTGGGTTCATGTTGGCCACACCCACCGGCCGGTGGTCAGGTCAGTGGGCGGTGTGTGTGTGTGTGTGTGTGTGCGTGTGTGTGTGTATGTGTGTAGCCCCTGGGTTCATGTTGGCCACAGCCACACACCGGCCGGTGGTCAGGTCAGTGGGCGGTGTGTGTGTGTGTGTGTGTAGCCCCTGGGTTCATGTTGGCCACAGCCACACACCGGCCGGTGGTCAGGTCAGTGGGCGGTGTGTGTGTGTGTGTGTGTGTGTGTGTGTGTGTGTGTAGCCCCTGGGTTCATGTTGGCCACAGCCACCCACCGGCCGGTGGTCAGGTCAGTGGGCGGTGTGTGTGTGTGTGTGTGTGTGTGTGTGTGTGTGTAGCCCCTGGGTTCATGTTGGCCACAGCCACCCACCGGCCAGCCGGGCGGTAGTTTATAACTAAGACTGGTAGTTTCACATGCCACTTGGAGTGTCCCTCACTACAGAACTTGAGCAGCTCTTATCCTGAGGTGGAGCAGTTGATCCTCTCCACCAGGCTGGTACACTTGGTCTGCACCAGGTGGCTCCCTCCTGGTCATCCTGAGTGGTTGATTGCTGTGTTGGATTTAATGACCACTGACTTGTGAAGGTCATTAGACCAGCCATCATTTGATCATCTGATAAAACATGAAGCAACGCCAAATATTACATGATCCATCTAAACAATTGAGAATGATCAAGTCTGATATCGTTACGTTACGTCATCCAATCTTGCCACTCACATGTTACGGTAATCACGACTACATACATAGTGTTGTTACGACTGATGTTATGTATGTAGTTGATAACTTGTGGACACCAGGGGAAACCATCATTATAATGTCTTGTGTCACCAACATGTATCTATAATACTTCTATAACCAGCATGATCAAGAAGGTTATAACAACATTATCCTTGTGTCACCAACATGTATCTATAATACTTCTATAACCAGCATGATCAAGAAGGTTATAACAACATTATCCTTGTAGTTGTTGGATCAGTGTAGAGCAGAGCAATACCTGGTGAACATTACTTCCTGGTTGGTGGCCGCCATAAATACCACCAGTGTTTATAAGCTCACACATCACCAGGGGTTAAGATATGGTGTTATCCCTCACTGCTCTATATAGCACCAGCCACGGTGGGTCCGCCTCCAGCTTATACCTCACTCCTACTCTTCTATATCCCTAACTTCCTTGTGATCATCTCACTTTGAATAACTAGATCTTCACATAACAGTTGTTTGTTGTTGTTGTTGTTGTTGTTGTTGTTGTTGTTGTTGTTGTTGTTGTTGTTATATGTTGTAGGTTTATGTTCTGCCACTGGACGACTCGTTCTCTGATCTTACCCAACATATAAATGTTTGTGTCGAGGTTCGTCAGGTGTTTATCATACGGAGTCTGTAACACGTAAGTCTGTCTATCGTTCACTATAATGGATAGTAACTGGTAAAGGTTATTAAAGATATCTACACCAGAAACTGTGCCACACAACAAAACATACAAATTACGATATTTGCAACATGATAACATGTTTGACCATCAGCAGGTAAGGTCATCAAGCCGCACCATACATACGTCAGACAGTAACATCAGTTGTATAACAGGATGTATATATGTTGTTGGATTTAAGGGCTATCAGCTTGTGGTCATGAAGCCAGAATGTGAACCGTAAGTTAACATAAAATGATGGTCCAGGTCCAGCAGGTAGCTGCATATGAAGCTATGAATGTCTGTCTTGATTACTGACGACGTAGAGGGAAGGGTTTGGCAGGAAGGGGAGTGTGGTGGAGTTTGCTGGAGGGTTCTCGGGAGTGTTGTGAAGAAGAGATAGAAAAACAGACTGAAAGGAGGAGTGCAACAAGTTCTTGGGCTCAACCTAGGTGCTACGTTGTCACTCAAGCAAGACATCTAAAATAATCGCCAGGTTGGTTGGTTATTTGGGCTTGTGGCTCATCGACTGCCAGGGTTAATAAAGTCAACAAGTTAGTCATGATCCTCAACCAAAAATACTTGAACACCTTCACGTGTTGAAGATATTTGTAAGGTCATACACACGCTCACTAAATATTTGGCCCATATAAGTAAGGTTTTCACCCCTATTGATTGCAAGGGTCATACCTGCGGTAAAGGTCATGTTATAACCATCAATCGAATGTTCTTGAACAGTTTTCCCAGGGGTTCAAGATGATTCTGAGACCGTACACGCTCTCACCCTGTTCGTACGACGAATGGTGGAGTCAAAGGAACAGCGACCTATGAAAGGTCATTAGGTCACTAATCCTTTATATGTTCCACTTTAAAGTCAGCTAACAATCCTTTCAACGTATTATTGTCCAAATAGTTGGGACAGTGAAATATAGGAAGGTGTACGTTCAAGGAAGACATATGCAATGACAGAGTTACGTGCAGCGACGACAAGTAGGACAGACAAACCTGAGAAATGGTTGTTGTTGATGATGTGAACAGTATTATTATTATTACCACACATCACCAGCACACCTTTGATGGCGCTCCTACACCTTCGTGGCTGCTGCACTCTACACAGGAGCAGGGGATGATGGACATCTTTGAGCAAGAAGGTTCTCCGACGAGACTGTACTATTTCTCTCCGTCCTTTGAGGATGACACAGCCTTGCTAAGGATGACTTGTCACTGGTGGTGACACAGCTGACGGATGGAGTCCTGTTACACCTTGTGAATAATATCTCATGACCAAAACAGTAGACTGGCCAGGTTGACAAGCGTATTGTGCACTTCAACTGACTAATGATATGATAAAGAAAATTACAAACATAAATATCTATTGTAAGGATCAAATCAATGATGAAACAAATATAGTTTGAATGAATAATGAAACAGAGTGTGGGAAGTGACACAACTTTGTGATGCTTGGTCAGTTACAAATGATTAATACGAAAGCGTTAGGTATCGACCCGCAGGAGAACGTGTTTACAGATCTTTATAGAAGACATATCTATGTTAGATAAACGCCATATCAAGGAAATATCTTAACCTGGGACGTGTAACATCTGTGTGGATAGACACAGCTTTGTAATATATGATCTACTCCACCGGTGAACTTTGACAACAGAGAGTTATACAACGCGTCGCTGGACGATATTTACCACATACCTATAACGAATCTTTATATGATATACGAGACATTTGTTGGAAGTAAACATAAGAAATGATGATAGGAGATAAGGAGAGTCAAAGTACATATTTTCTTAAATGCTGAATGAATCCTGTCTTAACCTAGTTATTTTGCGTTGGATTTTATTTTAGATATCCAGAGGATGATATATTCTGGGGCTTATAATTGTTATGCTTTCAACACCTTTTTCAATTTCTTATCATCTTTGCTGGCTAAAAGGCCTTGATTCTTAAGAACCATTCAAATGCAACACTGTACATATTTATCATAAATCATTTATCACATTAACCATAATGTTTATATCTTATTCTTTAAGTTGTCATATATACATATGGTTCTTAATTTATCATCATTTTATTCCAAGTTTAAGTGATCCTTGTAAAGAAGATAGTAATCATTACCTTGGATGACGTACCTGAGTCTTTATAACAGAAATAATGAACAACTCCTGATTGTTGAGGTTGTGCATACCGCCGGTTGAAGACCATTAGTTCACCAATGTTGTACTGGTAATGATAAAAGTCAACATGTATATAACTTTAATGTTGGACATATACTATGGATTCAGGCTTTATGACTGTTCATATGTTTTCAAATATACCAACATTACATTGACTCTATACGAAATACTACCATTAAATTGTTTGGTCATAAAGGAGATATTCTGATCACTCCAATAATACACATGTATGTTTACCTGGTACAAAGAGATCCGTCATATTGTAAAGCCCTGTGCCAGCCAGGCAGCCAGCCTCCCTAACAACAAACTACCTGTTAGTCAAGATCAGATAAAGAGCCGGGTTGAGGTGAGGGCCCGTACCAAGCATAGACCTAGCGACCTGTCATGGTACAGACCAGTCATATGGAGACCTGGTGAATCCAACAATTAGAAACATTCCATATTTGAGGAGACTTGTCAGGTCTAACTATGAACCAATTTCATCATGATCGTATGATAAGACCCCGTGCCAATGCTGGGACAAATTGTAATATTGAATTGTATATTGATTTCATATTTCGATGGAATTAACGATAAAGATGAGTTGCCATAATTATGAGGAAACATGTCCACATTCACACTCACCAACCCTACCCAGACAACACGAGTCGTATTGATCATTTCTGAATTCATCGGACACATCCGGGAAGATACTTTTTTACCGTATTTACTTTACTTTAAAGTTACTTTCATTGGAAATAGAGCGAAACTAACTATCTGTATTACCAACAAAAATCACTATGAGGTATAGATATCTATCTACTAATGACGTCACGTCTGATGTCACTCGAAGTAATGAACACAAACTGGTGGGCAAACGTTTGACCTCAGATGAGGTGAAGTATTTTATCTTCAGTATGATTGTTAACATGGAATAATGTACCAGTTAGAGTGGTTGGAAGCAGCATTATAAATACGTTTCACAATAAACTTGATAAATATTTACCTTCAAGTTCAAGACTAACATTATTTGCGACTCATCATTAGTCACACTGACAATATACAGGTTTATCTTTAGATTATCTGTATGTCTTCCACTACAGTAATGTGTGAGTTCCTGATATCTTCCACTACACTAATGTGTGAGTTCCTGATATGTTCCACTACACTAATGTGTGAGTTCCTGATATCTTCCACTACACTAATGTGTGAGTTCCTGATATCTTCCACTACACTAATGTGTGAGTTCCTGATATCTTCCACTACACTAATGTGTGAGTTCCTGATATCTTCCACTACACTAATGTGTGAGTTCCTGATATCTTCCACTACACTAATGTGTGAGTTCCTGATATCTTCCACTACACTAATGTGTGAGTTCCTGATATCTTCCACTACACTAATGTGTGAGTTCCTGATATTTTCCACTACACTAATGTGTGAGTTCCTGATATCTTCCACTACACTAATGTGTGAGTTCCTGATATCTTCCACTACACTAATGTGTGAGTTCCTGATATCTTCCACTACACTAATGTGTGAGTTCCTGATATCTTCCACTACACTAATGTGTGAGTTCCTGATATCTTCCACTACACTAATGTGTGAGTTCCTGATATCTTCCACTACACTAATGTGTGAGTTCCTGATATCTTCCACTACACTAATGTGTGAGTTCCTGATATCTTCCACTACACTAATGTGTGAGTTCCTGATATCTTCCACTACACTAATGTGTGAGTTCCTGATATCTTCCACTACACTAATGTGTGAGTTCCTGATATCTTCCACTACACTAATGTGTGAGTTCCTGAAATCTTCCACTACACTAATGTGTGAGTTCCTGATATCTTCCACTACACTAATGTATGAGTTCCTGATATCTTCCACTACACTAATGTGTGTGAGTTCCTGATATCTTCCACTATCACCATCAGCCTCGAAGTGACCCAGTGGTCCACTGCTGTATGGATACCTTTACATTCCTTTGTATAATGGAATGTTTGTAACAACACAGTAATTAATCACATCTGAGCAATCGGAAATTTGACAAGGCATTATCAGCTTTACGTCCTATTGGCGGGCCATCATAGAGCTATAAGGCTGTGGTCATGTTTGTCTGGATGTTGATGACAGGGGCTTCCTCTCTTATGTGAATGGCTTCTAATCTGTGTAGTCTCCTGCGATCACTACAACTAGTAATGATTTTGATGTTATTCATTATAATCTCCCTCGTTAGTCTCGTTTCATGCTTTTGTTCATGATGATGTTTGATTCCACCTTGTAAGTGGAGCGAGAGTCGGTGGCTCAGGGTGCAGGTGTATTGATCACCTTCTTGACCTTAAGTATGAAGTCTATATAGATGCAAACTGGCAGGCAAGTCAAAAATCTAAATTCTAAACACTGGCGCCTTACAAAGGAGAAACATTTCTTCAAGGGAAGAGAAAGATAAGTAATTACATACTAGTATCCTAATCATGGTACCACGTCAGTCTCTCGTTCCCATACACAAGTCATCAAGTCCAGTCTCTCCTTTGCCACTCCAAACCTCTAGCCTGACCCAACAACACTGTGGTCTGCATGATGGAAGCACACATGAAATATTCACAAGAATTTCCTTCTCTAAACTTGCCTCCACAACTTTCTTTTATGCTTGTAGGTCCAAATGTTGACGTCAGGCCTTAGCACAGACACCATTGAGATCACCAGCCGGTCATATGTATACTGTAAACACATAATGACAAAGGAAAACATACTTACGGTTACGTACATACATGCACGTATAACCTTAATGGTCAGGTCAAAGGTCATGCCATCGATAAAAACTTTTCACTGCTTCTAACAACTTGCCTCCTACACCATATATTCTTAATACCTTCCACAAAGCATCTCTATCAACTCTATCATATGCCTTCTCCAGATCCATAAATGGTACATACAAATCCATTTGTTTTTCTAAGTATTTCTCGCATACATTCTTCAAAGCAAACACCTGATTCCCACATCCTCTACCACTTCTGAAATCACACTGCTCTTCCCCAATCTGATGCTCTGTACATGCCTTCACCCTCTCAATCAATACCCTCCCGTATAATTTCCCAGGAATACTCAACAAACTTATACCTCACCTTTGTCCCCTTTGCCTTTGTACAATGGCACTATGCAAGCATTCCGCCAATCCTCAGGCACCTCACCATGAATCATACATTGAATAACCTTACCAACCAGTCAACAATACAGTCACCCCCTTTTTTAATAAATTCCACTGCATTGCTATCCAAACCCGCTGCCTTGCCGGCTTTCATGTATAATCCCTGGGGATAGGGGAGAAAGAATACTTCGTGCGTATTCCCTGCGTGTTGTATAAGGCGACTAAAAGGGAAGGGAGTGGAGGGCTGGAAATCCTCCCCTATCGTTTTTTCTTTTCTTTTTTTTAATTTTCCAAAAGAAGGAACGGAGAAGGGGGCCAGGTGAGGATATTCACCCAAAGGCCCAGTCCTCTGTTCTTAACGCTACCTTGCTAAGGCGGGAAATGGCGAATAGTATGAAAGAAAAGAAAAATATATATATAAAGTATGAATTAAGTGTGCGGGATGGCGACGAGAATGAATAAAGACAGTAAGTATGAAGTACATACATGTGTATATAAGTATATGTATGTGTATGTATGAATATGTATAGGTTCAAATGCATAGGTATGTATATGGGCGTTTCTGCACGTGTATGTGTATACATGTGTATGTGGGAGGGTTGGCCCATTCTTTCGTGTGATGTCTTTCGCTGCCTCGCTAACGCGGGATACTACGAGAAATTATAAGTAAATAAAGTATACAAGTAATGGGAGTGTGTGTTTGTGGTAGTAGTGGGTGGGTGTGTTAAGCGTGGAAAGGAAGGCCTGTTAAAGTCCTTTTTTGTAGACTGTAGGTTTGAAAACGGGGTTTAACGGGCCTGGGTGCCTCTATATATGGTGGAATACGTGCTTGCCATTGGTTGACAATGGTCTACCAATGAGAGGGCTGCATTTGATATAGTTTGATAAGTTGTAAGGGTGAAATTCCTATGTATTGTTTGTGTTAAGTATCAGTAATTAGGTAATGTCGTCTTCGGTGGTGCGAGCGCGTTTTATGCACTAGCAGACACAAACTCCCTCCCTATTGGCTGAAGAAAAGCCATAAGCTCCGCCCACCCTGCCTCACTTGATCCAGACGAAGGTTGAAAGGCAATTTTTCACAATTATCTCTATGTATATAGGGAAAAAAGTAAGATATAATGGTGTCATAAGATAGAGCTTGCTGTGTTGTATATGTTCCATAAGATACATACAAAGAAAAATGCACATTTCACAAAAAGCACACGATGATAGGCACAGAAGGTACAACTGCTACTTTAACGTCCATCTGACCCGGTATATATAAGAATGTTCCTATGTATACATCATCTTTTCTAGCCATTCGAGAAGGTTCTTGCTGCTCCTGTCTCGGCCACGTGTTAACCACGTGGTTGATGGAGGATTAACCGCCAGATCCCACGAAGACAGAAGAAAGAAGACAAAAGAGAGAAGACCGAAGAAAGAAGTGGATTGTAACGTTGCCTCCCGCGTTGGTCCTTCCCGCGGGAGACCGTTACGGTGACGACGCCGGCAGGCTGTTCCCTCACCACCCTCGCTGCTCCCCACACCCCCGCGTTGCCTCCAGTACATCTTCACATGTCTTTTTATTTTCTATTTTTTATCATCCATCATCCATCTCTCGACCGTTTGGCTTGAGCAATCTCTACCCCAGCTTCCCCACCCCATTCTGGAAAACTCATTTTCCTGAGGAGTGGAGGCTGGAGTGGACCTGTTCTCACCTGACGGGGTGGAGACCCTCACACTATCTCTTACCTCTCCCCTACCTTGGACCGTCGAGCCTCCCTCACTCACGTTTTCTCGCACTAGGACACTGATGCCACCAACATGCCGCCCGACATACGTCTAAAATCCCTCAAAACTGATTGTCTCCCTCCTTCCACGTTCGAACTCCTGTCCATCGTCTTTAAGACCACTGAGATCCGTCCTACTAGGGTCATTCAATTCCCCTCGAACAAATACCAGTTTAAGATTTGCTTGGGCAAAGATAGTGATTTAGATAGAATCCTATCTAAGCCTCTCCTTGATGAACTAGCTAAAAACAAACTACCAAATCGTTCAGGACCGCTGCCCCTTCAAGCTAGATGTACTATTATTGCCTACAATGTTGATGAATCTATCTTGTACCTCAGCCCTTCGGAGATTGTTGAAGCCATCAATGGCGAAAACAATGACGTTAATGTCATCAACGTCTATAAACCGAATAACTCCAGATCAATAAAGATACAATGTTCAAACCCGACCGAGGCCGATCGCCTGCTCTCCCGGGGAGTCCTGTTCCCCATGATCTCTGTGCCAGCAAAATCCCTGAAAAAAAGATGAGTATATCGACGGTCAGCAATGCTACAAATGTCTGCAATTCGGACATGAGACTAAGAACTGTAAAGAACCCCACCAAACCTGTAGTCAATGCGCGGAAACTGGTCATGGTTTTCGTGAGTGCAAGGCTCAGGCAGCGAAGTGTGTCAACTGTAAAGGTAGACATGTTGCTGTATCTGGGCTGTGCCCACGTAAGAAGGAGCAACTCCGCGCAGTGCGTCAGGCACAAAAATCCAACTCACCTCCTTCCACAAAGCCTCACCTCTACGCAACAGTTGCTGCTGCTGCTCCTCCCCCTGCCACCCAAACTTCTCCTATCCCAACTACTAATTCTTCAGACCTCCTCACCCTACAAGGTAGGATGCATGCGTGCTACCTAAAAGCGTTGTTCCTGAGCGGGGAAGATAAGTCGGAATTCATCAGAATTTTCGATTTGCTTCTTGCTCATAACAACCTACCCAATGTACGAACTCCACCTGAACTCCTCAGCTCCCCCGCCAACAACCATCCCTCACCGACCCCTGTCTCGTCCGCCACCCTGTCCCCTAACGAAAACATATCCCAGGAGACCCCCAGTAACACTTCCAACTCTCCCCCAACTACTCAACCTGTCACCCTCCCAACTTCCAATACCCCCTCCGCACCCTCTAACACAACTCCATCCACAACCCCCCAACCCAACACCAACAATCCTACTGTCTCTCCAAATACCGATTCCTCTCCCACCCCCACCGTCCCAACTTCCACCACCACGACAGTTCCCCCAGAACCTCCACTCACCCATCCCCCCCTCCCCCCTCCCCCTCCATCCGTCCCCTACCTAACCCTCCCAGAGGAGCCCCAGCACCTGACCCTGCCGACACACCAGACAACCCACCAACGGTCAACCTTGACCTTCAACTCGTCGACAATGATCCTCTCCCCTCCCCTCTCCCCTCTCCTGACCCCTCATCAGATATATCCCGACCCAAGACTAGAAACATGATACACGTGGAACACTCAAACGGTTCGTCAACGGCCTTCATCGACAACAGACACAAATGGCCAGCAAATTTCACTAAGTCGTAAAATGCTAAAAATCTTACAGTTTAACGTGCGCAGCTATCACAATGGCCGTCATCTGATTGCCACTCTCCTCGAAGAGAAGGGACCCGATGTTGTGATACTTAACAGCACATGGATCACCAACGGATACAAAATTAGACATTACGGGTATACATCACGACAGTCTCCAGACAGTAGACACGAGGGAGTCGCCATTCTCATACGCAACACCATCGAACACGAATACCTCGCCATCTCATGGCAATACGAACACTTTCTAGCAGTTAAGGTAAACACAATACACGGCTACATTATCTTCTGCACCGTACACCCAGGCGACCCCAGGCGACACACGCAGGCGACCCCAGGCTGCACACCCAGGCGACCCCAGGCCGCACACCCAGGCCGCACACACAGGCGACCCCAGACCGCACACCCACGCCGCACACACAGGCGACTCCATGCCGCACACACAGACTGCACACCCAGGCCGCACACCCAGGCCGCATACCCAAGGCGCATACCTAGGCCGCACACCTAGACGACCCCAGGCCGCACACACAGGGGCCGCACACCCAGGCCACACACCCAGACTGCACACACAGGCGACCCCAGGCCGCACACCCGGGCGACCCCAGGCCGCACACACAGGCGACTCCAGGCCGCACACGCACACTCAGGCAGCACACCCAGGCGACCCCAGACCGCACACACAAGGGTCCCCAGACCGCACAACCAGGCCGCACATCCAGGCAACCCCAGGCCGCATGACCAGTCCCCACACACAGGCGACCCCAGGCCGCACACCCAGGCCGCACACCCAGGCCGCCCACCCAGGCGACCCCAGACCGCACACCCAGGCGACCCAAGGCCGCACACAAAGGCGACCCCAGGCCGCACACCCAAGCGATCCCCGGCCGCACACCCGGGCGACCCCAGGCCGCACACACAGGTGACCCCAGGCCGCACACCCAGTCCGCTCACCCAGGTGACCCCAAGCCGCACACCCAGGCGACCCCAGGCCGCACACCTAGGCCGCACACCCAGGCTGCACACCCAAGCCGCACACCCAAGCCGCACACACAGGCGACCCCAGGCCGCACACCCAGACTGCACACCCAGGCCGCACACCCAGAATGCACACACAGGCGACCACAGGCCGCACACCCAGGCCACACAGCCAGGCAACCCCAGGCCGCACACCCAGGCCGCACACCCAGACTGCACACACAGGCGACCCCAAGCCGCACACCCAGACTGCACACACAGGCGACCCCAGGCCGCACACCCAGGCGACCCCAGGCCGCACACCCATGCCGCACACACAGGCGACCACAGGCCGCACACCCAGGCCACACAGCCAGGCAACCCCAGGCCGTACACCCAGGCCGCACACCCAGACTGCACACACAGGCGACCCCAAGCCGCACACCCAGACTGCGCACACAGGCGACCCCAGGCCGCACACCCAGGCGACCCCAGGCCGCACACACATGCCGCACACACAGGCCGCACACACAGGCGACTCAAGGCCGCACACCCAGGCCGCACACCCCAGGCCGCACACACAGGCAGCACACACAGGCGACCCCAGGCCGTACACCCAGGCAGCACACCTAGGCGACCCCAGGCCGCACACCCAGACGACCCCAGGCCGCACACCTAGGCGACCCCAGGCCGCACACCTAGGCCGCACACTCAGGCCGCACACCCAGGCCGCATACACAGGCGACCCCAGGCTGCACACCCATACTGCACACACAGGCAACCCTAGGCCGCACACACAGGCGACCCCAGGCGGCACACCCAGGCGACCCCAGGCCGCACACCCAAGCCGCACACACAGGCGACCCCAGGCCGCACACCCAGGCCACAGACACAGGCCGCACACCCAGGCTCCACACCCAGGCAACCCCAGGCCGCACAGGTGCAGATACATGCTATGAGCAGACTCGTTTGAGGTATTTTAGGTCAAGATGCAGAGAAACTTTAGAGATCATATTTTGAGGTGCCAAACCTGTAACACTCACAAGGGAAGTCCCACTACCCGGCAGACTGTGTTGAAATATCCTTTACCTACATACCCATGGGAAAGAGTTCATAATGACATATTACGAGGTTTTCCTGGGTCCATGGCAGGCTACATATACGTAATTACTGATGCCTTCACGAGATATTGTGAAATTAGTCCCAGTTCAAAATAAAGACGCAGCCACGGTCGTTAAGTCGTTCAAAAAACATATCTTAGACAGACATAATGCGCCCAAGATTTTAGTCACAGATAATGGAGGGGAATTTAATAACTCATTATTAGAAGAACACTGTAAATTGTATAACTTAAGTAAATGTAATATAATGGCTCATCACCCAGCCTCGAATGGCCTGGCAGAAAGGTTGAACCGTAAGATCCTCCAGTGTCTTCCCACCAACATTAATTTTGACCATGATGAATGGAGTGAGTACCTGTCTGATGTCCGATGTTCATTAAATGTAGCATATCATAGGTGAATTGGAGACACACCCTTCCACGCCTTACACGATTTTGATAAAGTGTTGCCGTATGACATAATAGCGTCCCCTCCTTCATGTCCAGCGGTCCAGAGATCAGTTGTAGCGGAAAAATATCGCACGACTCAATTGATTCATCAAAGGATCAAGGAAAATCTAGATGAAGCCACTACAACCTTCACGAACCAGGCTGATAAATCCACGAAACCATCAAAGGTACGTGGCTCCCGGACTCTTGGTAATGGTGCAAGAATTTAACTATAGAAGTGATGTTACAGTATTCTGAACATGATCATCCCGGTACCACAACAGACAACACTCCTCAAACCCCAAACAATGTCACCCAACCAACTTCTACCACTGTTCAGACTGTCCCCACACCAGAACCGACCACCCTCACAACACCACCACACACACATCAGTATTCATTAAGACCTCACCTTTAAGAAGTTGCTAAGTTTATCATTTTACAGGTTCTTCCTTCTCATGTCCTTATGATGTCTTCCTGTATATGACACCATGGCAGTACCAGGCGCCCTTCTCACGACTCCCCGCCAGGTCCGCCTCGTGAGGGACAAAGTTAAGCTGGGCCTGGAGGGTCTACCCTACACTTACGATAATTTAGTAAAACTAATGGAGGCCGTACCTCGTTTACGGTCTACTCTACTCAAGTTTTACACCAGTGCGTCCATCAGAAACTCTAGTGTTGCTCCTCCTCCAACTTTGTTAAACCAGTGGACCTGGAAATTGAATAGTACCTGTGTGATTCTGTATGACATGATACAAGACATTGAATCTCCAGTAAATACTAACGCCAGGATGAACACAAAAAAGCAAAGGAGAAGCAAGAGAGGTTTGCTTAATTTTGTAGGGTCCCTCCAATCATATTTGTTTGGTATTGCTACTCAGGAAGAACTTAATTCAGTTAGGAATCAGGTTAGATCCTTAAAATTTCAACAACTTCTTAACAACTGGTATATCAAGGCTAAAGCTAAGATCTCAAAACAACATCTTAAATATTTGAATGACATAATTTTAACTGTCGATAACTTGACACAACATGTAGCACTACTGTCAAAGTCTCTTAATCCCATATATGCTATAGTGACTATTTCCTCATATGTTAATAGTTTATATGCCCACATCACTTGTCATGCACATTATTTCACTGACTTGTTGGAAGATGTTAATAATCTGGTAAACCAAGTTGTCATACCATCATTTTTCCCTTCTCGGAACTCACACGTATCATTAAACAAGCGATGACGAAATTCGGTTACACCCCAGCTCTCCCTCTGCATCACGTGACCAGTTATTACTCCTTACTAACGGTTGACGTGATCCTCGAAGCGGTCATTATCCACATACCATTCACTGACTCCAATACTTACAGCCTTGTGAACGTAATACCATTCTCTTTTGATTATACAAAAGGGTCGCAAAAAACTATCGTCCTTGCTGATAACATGACCTTTCTATTATATAATATTTATTCCTCATTGATTGCACATCTCTCCATGGATGATTTAGCATTGTGCCATAAACCATTGTTTGACAACTTGATTTGCCCCCCCCCCCCCCAATACCTTGGTTTTCCATAATTTACAAACAAATTCATGTAAGTACCAACTACTTTTTGGGCATCAACAAAATGTTCTTCGTTCTTGTACCTTTAAGGAAATTGTTGTTAATGAACCTTGGATTGGAAGTATGGACCAGTATCACGTACTGTTTTTCCCAGACCCACAAAATGTTCTTATTCATTGCCCACCTAATCATCCCAAATCTTATTTATTTCTGGGACACATTCAGTTAGGACAACAATATATTCTTATCAGTTCCAGTTTCAAATTGTTCGCCACTCATGATCATTATTTGGGACAAATTGATAGAACTATCCCGAGTTTAGGACGAATTCCCCAAAACATCAACTTACCAATCATCGATGAAGTAAAGATCCAACATCTTCCATCTATGGTTCAGAACGATCTAGATTCTACAATAGATGTTCTGGCTCTTCTACCTTTTAAGTACGCTTCTCATATATCTAGAATTTCAATTGTTTCATTGTCTATTGCCCTTATATTTTTGTTCGTAGTATTTATGTTATATTGTCGTCTACGACATAAGGTATCTAATATAGAATTGAGAAGGTAGTTGCAGCAGCACTTCCTTATTTAAGGAGAAATCTAACTCCATAATAATATGTATTCAATAAGTTGTTTAATTTTTTATTTTTTTTTCATTTCATTTGCATACTGATTTTGTTTACACCATATATAATATCCATGTATATATCTTTATGATAATCTAATAATTGTAAAGTGTGTTATCTATCTTCTCAAGCATACTAGTTGATATAGGAATAACTCTTGTAAATACCTACAATTTGCTTATTTCTGTACTCTTATATTCAGTATTATTTCATGTATAACCATAACTTATCATGGCTGGCAGGAGCTTGAGCCAGGTTGTGGCCGAGCAAAATGTAAGACTCACGCACAATACCATTAATTTTTTATTAGGTATTTGTTATTATCATTTTACTGTGAGTTACATAGAGTTAGATGCATGTTGCCACGGGCTCACTGTTCCCACGGGCTACTGTTAATCAGGATGTTTGAACACGTAAGAGCTGATCTGTTATTTGAACACGTTGTTGAATGGGTGTTGACGGACTCCCATATAACCCCTGCCAGTGTGACCTGAGGGGACACACTGGCCAGCATCGTCACACTGTTCACTAGAGTGTGTCGTAGTGTGTCATAAGACTATAGCCCAGAGTACTACAGATGGACGTACACGTTTTGTTGTAATAAATCTACAAAGGCCGCCTGATCTTCATTGAGTACCACAGACGAAGAAGACTTGATTTCCTTCCTCTCAACTCAACCTTACAAATATACTTACAGAGTTAAGAGACGAAACAACAGGAGCATAATACTCTCTCCATAATATACAAATAGTACACACACACACACACACACACACACACACACAGAGCGGCGCCAGGCTGGAGGCGGGGCATCGTGACGTCACAGGCAAGTCCCTCCCCCCGCCAGATCCAAACATGTGTTGTGTCTGGTGATGGCGGTTCAAGATTTCCCACATTTATATTGATCTTTACATTATCATCCACTCCCAAAGTCACCTGGCATTCTTGTGTTTCAACAACAGACGTGATATATGCAACACCAGGCAAACATTGTACCATTATCTGATAGGTTAATTGGTGCACAATCAAGAACCAGTGAATTTCATCGCCGCCATAAGTAAGTAAGGAAGGTGACTTTAATGATGATAAATACGACCTGGTATGGCTGTGTCTACACACTCCCGCCATCTGGTCAACATTGTAGATACCAACATTTAAATACAATCATTTGAACGTAAACCTTCCAGCTGCATTATTTCATTAGAGTCCATTCATATACGTCATATAAACACACACCTTGAAAGTACATTAGTTACATAAAACTTGTGCAACCGTCATTGAAACTCGAACTTTTAAGTCCGTCATTTTGAAAATTCTGCCAAACAACTGCGAACTTTTACGAGTCGTCAAATTGCAGCATTTGTATGAACTGCTTCGTTTAATTGAATAATTTTAAAGTTAATTGATTTAGTGATATCCTTTGAAGCCTGTCCTTTAAGCATGAAGCTTTAACTCTTACTTGATATAAACATAACCTTTGATTTCCATCTCTGGTGAGGAAGTTTGTACAATCTATCAAACTCCATCATTGATGCCAACTTTTAAATCCCTCAACTTAGCTGGGTCACACATTCCCTGGCTGCCACTCACACTTTGTCATTTTCAACTGTGTTGACAACGCTCTCATTCATTCGTCATTTGGATCGTCTCATGATATTCCATTCATAAAATTCAATTGATAAAAGGATTAGTGATAACATCTCATCCACTCTGGCTGAGTTACATGCAGTCTGTGAGGGTCTTCAGATTGCTATAGAGAAATGTAAAGATACATATTTCTTTGTGGACAGTAGAAGTACACTGAAGGCCTGGCATAGTAAGCAGCCATGTAACTGCCAGTGTTAACATTTGTAAACGTTTGGTTATAGTATTGTAAGATATATAATGTGATGTACAGTTTATATGGATCCCATCATATGTAGGGAGTCACTATAATGAAGTGGCTGATGGGTTGGCATAGGAATGATAGAAAATGAAATGAAAAGAATAAGAGAAGAATGGGAAAATGTAAGTATAGGTGTAATTGCTGAACATAGTGAGACTTTACAACATGATTCATATGTGTTAACACCAATGTAACTTAAGAGGCAAACCTTACATGTGTGGATAATGTGTTAACGAGATTAAGACTCGGGTATTAATATTATTGGCAGTTAAGTGGAGGGACTGGTCGACCATGTCAACTTTGCCACATGAGGGATGGTCATACATTACAACATTATGTTTTAGGTCATGAAAAATTCAGCCACACAGAAACAATGAAATTAGCAATATAAAGAATTTGCACCAAGGTTGTAACATCCTTGTAATGAGTTCAGGGGTTTTAAAATGAGGGCCATTGTTTGTTTCTTTTCTTTGAACTGAACATATCTACACAGAAGGTATGATGTTTGTAAATATTTTGTTGTAAATCCCACTGTGGGATGATGAAGATGAGGAGGGGAGTAGTATACTGCCCCGTCCTGGGTGATGATGAAGATGAGGAGGTGAGTAGTATACTACCCGGTCCTGGGGTATGATGAAGATGAGGAGGGGAGTAGTATAATACCCGGTCCTGGGGTATGATGAAGATGAGGAGGGGAGTAGTATACTGCCCGGTCCTGGGTGATGATGAAGATGAGGAGGGGAGTAGTATACTATCCGGTCCTGGGGTATGATGAAGATGAGGAGGGGAGTAGTATACTGCCCGGTCCTGGGGTATGATGAAGATGAGGAGGGGAGTAGTATACTGCCCCGTCCTGGGTGATGATGAAGATGAGGAGGGGAGTAGTATACTGCCCCGTCCTGGGGTATGATGAAGATGAGGAGGGGAGTAGTATAATACCCGGTCCTGGGGTATGATGAAGATGAGGAGGGGAGTAGTATACTGCCCCGTCCTGGGGTATGATGAAGATGAGGAGGGGAGTAGTATAATACCCGGTCCGGGGGTATGATGAAGATTAGGAGGAGAGTAGTATACTGCCCGTCCTGGGGTATGATGAAGATAAGGAGGGGAGTAGTATACTGCCCCATCCTGGGGTATGATGAAGATTAGGAGGAGAGTAATATACTGCCCCGTCCTGGGGTATGATGAAGATAAGGAGAGGAGTAGTATACTGCCCGGTCCTGGGGTATGATGAAGATGAGGAGGGGAGTAGTATACTGCCCGGTCCTGGGGTATGATGAAGATAAGGAGGGGAGTAGTATACTGCCCGTCCTGGGGTATGATGAAGATAAGGAGGGGAGTAGTATACTGCCCGGTCCGGGGTATGATGAAGATGAGGAGGGGAGTAGTATACTGCCCGGTCCTGGGGTATGATGAAGATGAGGAGGGGAGTAGTATAATACCCGGTCCGGGGGTATGATGAAGATGAGGAGGGGAGTAGTATAATACCCGGTCCGGGGGTATGATGAAGATGAGGAGGGGAGTAGTGTAATACCCGGTCCTGGGGTATGTCGATATGTCAACATGTATTTCAATTCAGTTTAATCCCAAGATGACTCCAGAAAGATCTTAACTTTGTATCGTTATACAGTGAACAATGGGCAGTGATGTATGCTGTAGGCATATGCAACTGCAACACGTTGTGCACAAAGCAGGCAAACTAAGTACCATCTTAAGATGAGGAAATAAAACTAATGTACGTAATAAGACTAACAGACAACTTGGTGTCATGTGTTAGTAGCAAGAATGAACAGGTAATATTACAGCTATAGTTAGTCACACACCACTTACATTATGACGTACAGGTTTGGTCATCACATTACAGAGTGAAGATGAATACCTATGTTAGTATAAAGAGAAACATGACAATCAACACAACACTTACATTATGACGTACAGGTTTGGTCATTACAGAGTGTAGATGAATACCTATGTTAGTATAAAGAGAAACATGACAATCAATACCTGGCATTAGAATGATCTCATATGAAGACATTAAGATAACAAGGACACATGAAGGGTACAGAGTGAGGGGCGATATGATAGTGGTTTAGCAAATCAGGAATGTTTCTTAATGCAAGCTAGACCATACATTCTAATACTAAAAAGGTAGACCTTTATTAACATTAGTTTCATATGTATAATAATCTTTGATAAGCATACTGTCAGAGAACATCATCATGAGCAGTAGATATTAACATTAGTTTCATATGTATAATAATCTTTGATAAGTATACTGTCAGAGAACATCATCATGAGCAGTAGATATTAACATTAGTTTCATATGTATAATAATCTTTGATAAGCATACTGTCAGAGAACATCATCATGAGCAGTAGATATTAACATTAGTTTCATATGTATAATAATCTTTGATAAGCATACTGTCAGAGAACATCATCATGACCAGTAGATATTAACATTAGTTTCATATGTATAATAATCTTTGATAAGTATACTGTCAGAGAACATCATCATGAGCAGTAGATATTAACATTAGTTTCATATGTATAATAATCTTTGATAAGCATACTGTCAGAGAACATCATCATGAGCAGTAGATATTAACATTAGTTTCATATGTATAATAATCTTTGATAAGCATACTGTCAGAGAACATCATCATGACCAGTAGATATTAACATTAGTTTCATATGTATAATAATCTTTGATAAGTATACTGTCAGAGAACATCATCATGACCAGTAGATGTAATATTGGACTAATCTTCCTCCTCTGTCCTTTAATTCCTACTGTCACATTTTGATTTATATAAGTAATGGAAGGGCAAGTCATAGCCTAGACAAATTCAATTTCTCATAGATCAACCGCCTTGCCGATGGTGACTTATCACTCCCGGTGTAACCACTTACGGCTGGAGTCCGGTAACACCAATCAATAGTTGCATTTGACAAACACAGCAAAATGGCTGGGTTCAAAAGCGTGTTCTGCACTTCAACTGACTAATTATATTATAAGGATAAAGAGAATTACAGATCATAAATATCACTTGTAAGGATCAAGCCAGAGATGAAGCATATATAACTAGAAGGGTTAAGGAAACAAAAATTGTAAAATACCTTTACCCGGGATCAGTAGCACCTGTGGCAATGGACACACCTTCGTAATGCTTGATCACTTACAAGCGGTAAACTTTGATACGAAAGTCTTTAGTATCGCCCAGCAGGAGAACTTTGTACAAATATTCACAGATATCCATGTTAGACAGACGCCATATCTAGAAAATATCTTCACCTGGGACGTGTAACACTTGTGTGGATAGACACAGCTTTGTAATGCATGATCCATTACACGAAATGAACTTCACTAACGAAGAGTTATACAACGCGTCGTTGGAGAACATATCTCTACTGAATGATCATATTAGGTCTTGCATGGCATTTGTTTGTAGTAAACCTGAAAAAATGATGCTGAGAGAAAAGGAACATAATGGTAAATTATTTGTTAAAAGTTGAAAAGCTCTTATCTTAAACTAGTGGTTTTGTGTTGGGTTATCTTTTAGACATCTACAGGAGAACATAGTCTGTGGTTTGCTATCATAAATTGATATATTCTCAACGCCTTTCATCAGTTTTTCGACGCCTTTACAGATTTTGGCTTAACGATCTTGGCTACAATATGCAGCACAATACATACTTATTACAAAAAAAAAAAACATTTATCACAATCGTCATTATATTTCTTACCGGAATCTTTAAGCTTTCAGTAGCATTTTTAAGTACATAACACATTCATCTGCCGCATTTACATGCATATATATATATATATATATATATATATATATACAAGTGTATATGAACATGTTTTATATTATTTATCTGAATTTAAAGTTCATTATGATATCCGTGTAGACAAAATACTAATGGATACCACAAGATATGTACAGTTACTAAAAGATTATTCTGAACCTTTACCATGTTATGACACACTCGACCCTGGCTGGCCTCCTGACCTGCCAGTTATTCTGTAGCTTGTGATTACCAGAACGTGTTTCAGTGTATCTCTCTACACAATGTGCTTAACCACACAAATAAAGCAGTATGAACTATATAGTTATATAATCATAAGAAATGATAACCCGAAGCATCATATCCAAGAGATGTTTACAAGATAATGTGTATCATTATAACGGTGTAGCTGACGTCAGCACCGCGTCACATGTTAGAAAAGATAATGTGTGATAGCAGGGTAGTGGCTTTATGATGGTATGATATGGTCACCAAGTGTTGGACTGCAATACAATGTTGACCTTCATGATAGATGGAGGAGGAGGTATATCAGTACAAGAGTATTTAAGTAATCACACGACTTGCAATCACTGAATTCTCAGATCCATATTACAAGGCTGTCATTATATAGTATGGGTTC
Organism: Panulirus ornatus; assembly: GCF_036320965.1. Taxonomy (NCBI): domain Eukaryota; kingdom Metazoa; phylum Arthropoda; class Malacostraca; order Decapoda; family Palinuridae; genus Panulirus; species Panulirus ornatus. Next base: position 13,026,671 of record NC_092293.1, on the reverse strand, counting down.
ATGTGCTGGTGTAATGGTTTATTGTATGTTGCAGAAGGTGAACACGTTTAGCCAACGGTGAATTAACTTTTATTTCCCTCAATACTTAGTGTAAGCAGCCGCTGTTGTTATGACACAATATAAGCTGTCAGTCATGGACGCACACACATTCAGGGTTAAAGCCTGTCCAGCGAGGCCCCTCATATCTTGCCATGATGCCATCTTGGCTCACGTGAGCGATACCCGTGCTCGGCTACGGCTGGCCATGTTGTGGGGCTGAGCTTCCCTGACAAGTGCAGTCCACACACTCCAGCCATGATATGGCAGGATGTGGCACGAGCCTAGTGTGTGCACGGTTGTGAAACCCAGTGTTTACAACACTACACGTGTGTGTGTGTGTGTGTGTGTGTGTGTGTGTGTGTGTGTGTGTGTGTGTGTGTGTGGACGAGATGTCTTGCACGGGGAGGACTGGCGTGTGGTCAGGGTAGAGTAAGCGTTCACTGAAGGAAGCAGCAGGACCTCCTCCAGTCCCTCTATATATTTCCTGGCTGCTGTGAACCGTCCTGGACCAACACCTGCCAGCAACACCACCTGCCATCCTGTGCCAGGTGTGCCACTTCCCCGGGTTCCAGCCACATGTGCGGCTTCATATCTGGCATGATACAGGATGATGATTGATGAGACATATCATCCTGGTATGGAGGGATGAGTTATCCCTGTGTGGGACAATATTACACATGCGCTACATTACGCTGAACTGTCTACATAATGAGTAGAAAAACCTGACCTAAGATACAGGACAATAATCTATTATTGATAAAGAATTGATCATATTCTTAATTAATAACCTAAACCTGCACCAGTGCGGGGAATGCCTAATACAGAGAGAGAGAGAGAGAGAGAGAGAGAGAGAGAGAGAGAGAGAGAGAGAGAGAGAGAGAGAGAGAGAGAGAGAGAGAGAGAGAGAGAGAGTTAAAAGGTATATGCATCGCATTTTGATGATTTAACAATCATATGTAATACAAAATATATGCTTCTTCCAAAAATTTCCTGGAAATTGGTTTAGGTAGAGCGTAGGTATCGTGAGAAAGTTGTGTCACACAAGAACGAGTTTTCTAATTGGTTGAGGTAGAGCGGAGGTATCGTGGCAAAGTTGTGTGTCACACAAGAACGAGTTTTCTAATTGGTTGAGGTAGAGCGGAGGTATCGTGGCAAAGTTGTGTGTCACACAAGAACAAGTTTTCTAATCGCCTGGTTTTACTGGCGGCCTCGTTGTGACGTCACTACATCAACACCGACATTTTGATTTAAAAGTTAATTGCAAGATGACTTTGCTCCGCTGTGTGTGTGTTTTCAATACTTTTCGTGTTTGTAATATTATTTCGTTTGTATTCTATAGTTAATAACTTTGTAGTGAGTTTAGTTTCGTTGCTGTAGTTGTAGTATAGTGATTTATAGCTTGTATTTGAACTAAATCAGATGAGCAGTGTTGAGGATGACCCTGGGCCATTTTCATGTGGTAATGCAGAAGGGAGTGACCACAGGCAGGCAGTAGTGGTGTTTACCAAGCCATTCCCAACACCATCGTACTGGCTACCTCTGTGTAATGTACCACATTCCTCTGTTGAAAAAGAAATAGAGAATTTCACTGAATTGCAGACTGGGCTGTTAATGTGCATCTTTCTAAATTGTTTTATTTTGTCTTCGTTAAGAATTTCTTCTTGTGTTTGATGTGCATTGTTTTGAGAATTCTTTGTTATATAACAAAACATGTTCTGTATCTACTGTTTCCTGTCTTTATTTAGATAAGTATTTTTGTTATTGATTTTATGACTATGTTGTTTTGCTGTAACATTTATAGACTTTTTTTGCTATTTGATAATGTTTTTCTTCTTGTTATTCTATACCAATGTGTACAATTCTATTACGTAGCAATGTTTTTCTTGTTATTTTATACAAATGTGCACAATTTTGTTCTGTTAAAGATTTTTGGACGCATTGATTTGTTTTATTGTTGTCTTTGTTGTTGTTGTTGTTGTTGTTGTTGTTGTTGTTGTTGTTGTTGTATTACTTTAGTTAATTAAGTGATTCCTGGTACGTGCCACTATCTAGCTGGGGGCGAATGTTGAGTTGCTTTCGGCCCTAGATGATGGACCGCATCTTAGATGTTGCCTTAAATGTTCCCTTTAGCAACAATAATACTATACACAATATCTTAATCAGGAATTCACCAGAAAATTCTCTTGGTTGCATCTATAAAGTGCCATGTGGAAATTGTGATGAATTTTATGTTAGGCAGACTGGTAAGGATCTTTCTGTTAGACTTAAGCAACATAAATATAGCATAAGAACGGGACAAGAATCAAATGCCTTGTTTAATCACGTTAAAAACTATGATCATTGTATTGACTGGAGTAATGCCATCTCAGTTATTAACTCTGACTCTATTACCACGAGAAATATCATTGAATCTTCTTTTATTAAATACACAAAGAATTATAATCTTAATATTAGTGATGGTCTATACAAATTAGATAACTTTATTGTTGATAGAATTTGCAAAATGATAAGTTTATGATACACTCGTTGTCTGTCTTGGACAATCACATGTTTACCATATGGCGTCCTAGCTACGTCTCTTCGATGTATATCAAATGACTGTTATATTTCTCTCTTGTGTCTCCCCTGATGATGTGATTATTACACGAAAGTGCACTTGGGTATCTTATCGTGTTTCATTTTCCATGTGGACTCATAGGAATATATATACACATGTACATATTCTTACCTTGCTTGCCTTTATCCATTCTCGGCGCTACTCCGTGTGTGTGTGTGTGTGTGTGTGTGTGTGTGTGTGTGTGTGTGTGTGTGTGTGTGTGTCTGTCTGTCTGTCTATTTGTCTGCATACGTATCTTCTGCATATCGTGGAAGGCGACTGAGGGTTGGGAACTGGGGGGGTTGGAAATCTTCCCCTTCTGTATTACTTTTCAAATGAAGGAATAGAGGAAGGAGCCCAACTAAGTTTCCCTCTAGGATTCATTCACTTATTCCTGACGCTACCTTGTTCTTGCGGGAAATGGCAAACAAATATGAAAAATAAAGTATGAAAGAAAAGAGACAGTGGACAAGTGTTATGTGTTCTGTGTCCTTGATAACCATTTGATCTGACTCATTGAGATAAGGTCCAAAACGCCAGTTGTGAAGATGTACAAAGGATAATAGAACGATGTACGTACGTACGTACGTAGTGTGAGTATCTTGACTGATAGAAAGTATTGAAAGCGGCAGGAAGTAGTGAGATATTGTATTGTGCTTCGTACAAGACTGGCGGGCGACTCCGTCCTTCGTGCTGTGCCACACACAGTCTGGTGATTGTCGGGATGTGTAGCCATAATGTTTGATCTTATGACCATTAGTGATACATCATGTGATGTTTACTATCACAACATAGGCTTCTTCCTCCTCCTCCAGGAGAGTGGCAATCAGGTGGCGGTTATTGTGGTAGCCCGGCACATGCAATTGTAAGATTTCAAGCAATATTGAGAAAATGGGACACATTATAAAGAGTTCCATAATTTCTCTAATTCTTCCCCAAATTCATGTGGACCTGCAACGCTGAAAATGTTTAAATACCGCTGGTGTAGAGGGAGGGAGAGGGAGGCCTGGGATGAGAGTGGGGCTTTGAAGGAGAGAAAGGCTCGGGATGAGAGAGGCTGAACACAAGATGTTTGGCCGGAGAGTGAGACTTTGAAGGAGAGAGAGGCTTGGGATGAGGGTTGGGTTGTACCAGAGAGAGAGGCTTGGGATGAGGATTAGGTTGTACCAGAGAGAGAGGCTTAGGATGAGGGTTGGGTTGTACCAGAGAGAGAGGCTTGGGATGAGGGATGGGTTGTACCAGGGAGAGAGGCTTGGGATGAGGGATGGGTTGTACCAGAGAGAGAGGCTTGGGATGAGGGATGGGTTGTACCAGAGAGAGAGGGTTGGGATGAGGGAGTCCGAACATGAGATAGGTTTGTGAGGAAAGTGAGGATTTGGAAGAGAGAGAGACTTTATGTGAAAAAGGAAGGACAGGCGGAGGAGGCTTGGGACGAGAGTCAGACAGGACAGGAGAGAGAGGCTTGGGACGAGAGTCAGGCAGGACAGGAGAGAGAGGCTTGGGACGAGAGTAGAGAAGTGAACCTTCATAACTTATCCTTCAATATAAAAGGGTTGTCTTGCTCCACTCAGTTGGAATAGGAAAGTAGTTGAAAATAACAAGTTGATGAATTTAATGTTTTAGTGTGGCAAAACCTGAACTGATTTTAAGGTCAGACATGAAAGAAGATTAACATTTCAGAAGGTTGAAGGAAGATGAATATAAATGTCATCATTGATAGACTATTAGATTCATTAGAAGCCTCGGTAGATAAATGTTCTTGTTATTTTTATTAAGAATGAGGATGAATTAGTAATTAAGGCACACGGCGCTAATATCTTTGGTTAGTGAGCCATTATGTTTTGCACTGGTGTTATATTAAAGAACTAGAGTATGAGTGAGGGAGTGAGATGTGGAGATTATATATCATTGTGAGTTATTACATAAAGTGATCGTGATGAACGTTACGAAGATCAGGCAAACTATGAGGCTCATTATTCCTACATCAAATATAATAATGTCAATCATTCCAGTAATCTTACCATAATTGACCTCTTCCATCTAGGCAGCCTCCCTGCCTCCCTCTTATCTTCTCCAGAACAAACCTGGTTCATTCTTGTGAGAGACGATAGTGTTTACTAAACTCTTCCTGTGACCAACATGTAAATTGTGTGACTGACCACCACACCTTACTTCACCTACTTCCTCCACCTGATCAATGTGCATCACTCCTTCCATTGCTCACTTCCATAATAGAATTAACGTTTCTACTACAAATGACAAGATTCACTTGGCCATGTTTGTTAACATCAGAGCAATAATCTTGAAGACCGACCATTCCTCACTATTGACCTTTAAGGCAGGAATCATTATTTTCCTCAAACTATCAATTGCTATTTATGTGAGGTCGGTCGACTGTGGCTCCGGAGGGGTAAGCGACAACACAAACTCTGGTGGAGTTCCAGTAATGATGTTACTGAGTCAGTCGGGCACACACCACTGTGGTACACCTGGTGATATTTTGTTTGTCTTAACTAAGTCGATAAGTGGAAAACTGAGCAGCAGTTTACTTGCTTAGCTTGTGTACTTGTTCCTGGATTGTTGATGACGTTCACAATAACAGGTATAGGACTGGTCTTATATCTCTGTGTTCCAGCTGTGATTGGTACAAGTCGAGTGTACTGACGAACGGCGGTGCGGGGGATGAGGAGAGAGAGAGAGAGAGAGAGAGAGAGAGAGAGAGAGAGAGAGAGAGAGAGAGAGAGAGAGAGAGAGAGAGAGAGAGAGAGAGGTCATTGTGCCGGGGGTGGGGCAGGGGGTTAGCTGGTGGTGGGGTGGACGTGGTCAGCCAGATGAGCACATCTTGGTAGGTGGTGTGAGATGAACCCAGGAGGATTGTGTGTGTTGTGTTCTGTATTGTGTCCAGCTGGTGCCTGTGTGTGTGTGTGTGGCTCTAGTTAGTCAGGAGGACCTGGCTGGGGCGCGGCTCAGGTACAATAAATATGGTATAGACATTCCTGAGTTTGAACAGTGATGTCAGTCGGCGGTGAAGGTAGAGACAGTATGAGGAAGATTTGATGATAGAGTGAATGTGTTGAAAATGAAATGTCTGAGGACAACATGTGGTGTGACGCGGGTTGATCCAGTAAGTAATGATAGGGTAAGAGAGATGTGTGATGATAAATAGAGCATGGTTGACAGAGCTGAAGAAGTTGTACTGAAATGGTTTAGACATTTGGAGAGAGTGAGTGAGGGGAGGTTAAAGGAGGATACATGTGTCAGAAGTGTAGAGGACAAGAATAGGGCGACCATATTGGAGATGGATGGAGGAAGTGAACAAGAGTTTGAGTGATCAGGGCCTGAATATGCTCAAGGTCACGTGAGAGGCGTGTATAGGATAAAGTGAACTGGGGCGATGTGATTTACAGGGGACGACTTGCTCTCAGTTGAAGGATATGAAACCTGTTGGTATAGATGACAGGTAGTACCACAGTGTTATCTTTGCTAGAGATAATGAAGGTCATTAGCTTCTCATATATTGAAGTTTAAGCTTCAGGAATTCGATGAATTAGTAAAGGAAACCTGGGAGACTGATACTCTTGATGGATACATTGTCATATCATTTGACCCGTGTAATTAATGGTAATCGAAGTGAAAAGTCAGGCAGGCATATTTAGGCAAGATAAACAGACAAACAAACGCCCACACATCAACACACAAACATCCTGCATAATGTGTTTAGTGCTGGAACAACGATATTCCGGGGCCCAAGTTCTGGCCTTAGACAGAGCAGCCGCCTCACACCTAGTGTGGTTTAGTACGACCAAGTATGTGCATCAGGTGTATGCTTTGAGCTCTTTTTTATGAATATATGTATATGTAAAGCGTCACCACTGAACGCACGGGACTGGAACCTTGGCCATCGAAATGACAGTGTTGTGAGCTAAACCGCTCGGCCACCACGGGAGCTGTCCACCTCTGACCAGCCTATGATCCAGTGAGAGTTAACGTGACTGTCTCATACGGCCAGTGGTGATTGTTTCCATCTGTTTCATGTGAATAGTACAGATGTACTGAGTCTTTGTTCCTGTTTGTGCATGTACACACACATACTCACAGACACGCAGACACACACACACACACACACACACACACACACATGAAGAGGTAGATTCACAACATAAGCCAGGTACCCAATTATTGACCAGTCCCGAGGGAAGGATGGACACTTGAGTTGGGTCAGCTGACTGCCACACCGAGGATTCAAACCCATGCATGTCCTACCCCGGGCTGGCCCCTGCTGACTCATGATTAGTAATGCTAACTATTACACTGCTATAAATGCGAGGCGTCGACTATAGATGAAAACGTACGGAAGAGGATGGTTGTGTTTGAAATGAAATGGTTGATATGTTTGTGTGTGTGTGTGTGTGAGTAATATATTAGATTCGGTAGGTAACATCTGCCAGCTGATTATCAATACAGAACCTTGGGTGAATAACCATACGCTCCAGAGAACAGAGAGAATGGATGAAATAGTGAGTGGGTGGGCGATGTTCACATAGACATACACATGACCCTTCCAGTCCCGTGTGGTTAGTGGCTAGGATACCTGGCTTTCACCCAGGAGGCCCGGGTTCGATTCCCGGCATGGGAAGGATTTTCTTCTTCTTATAGAGAGAGAGAGAGAGAGAGAGAGAGAGAGAGAGAGAGAGAGAGAGAGAGAGAGAGAGAGAGAGAGAGAGAGAGAGAGAGAGAGATGTCTAAGTAAATGAATACAATAGTTATCAAGTACGTTATTATCAACTAACCGAAACATAGATGTTTACAATAAAAGCTTGTGTTGTAGTGACTCCTGATTACTCTTGGTGAGTGAGTCTGAGACACCCTGTCACGAGGGGCCAAAAGAGAGAAACTGAATGAGTGAGTGGGTCAGTAAGTGAACGAGGAGTAAGTGAAGGAATCAATACAGTTTCATGGTTAAGATATTTGGCTTCCAGTCAGGGACCTGCAGAGCCGGATTAATGTTTAGTGAAGCCCAGGACCAGGTGATATTTGCGGTCTCCAAGGACTGTATGAAATGATATTTGTTAATGTTATGACATATTTCGCTACCATATTGTATATTGTATACCAGCCTCTATTCCAACAGTTTTCCGAGCTGCATCTTTTTTTACCTGGATGACCAGCGGGGCCCCTGTAAGGCCGGAGTCCAAGACCTGGGCCGAGGTGGCCCATGTGTTAATCTGGCACTGGAAACCTGGGTTCCTTTTCTGCAATTAGTGATCAGTTGCATAAGAAGAAGACAACTTGATAATGATTCTACACTATAAGGTAAGACACAACGCTTCCAATAACATATCTACCACAATACTTGCATCTTGTTCACCCGACATGAAAGTCTGAAATCTACCCCTAGTGAGGATCGACAGCCAAACCGAGAGCCTAAAGCTGCTGCTGTTTTTTCTCTAGTCGTGGCAATGGGGAGCAGTGCAGTGGCTTTGTGTCCAGTGACATTCACAACCACTAATTGGCGTTCACACACCGTTCAGGGAAACACATTCATTAGACTTTACTTAAACATTGGTGGTGAGTTCTTTGACGAGGCTGTAGTCCATTGCTCAAAGACAGAATAACAGATGTCCAAAAAATATGAACTTATAAAAAGATTTAATTCTAAGGCCTCCAGCCTTTCCCTGTAACGCATCTCTCTAACTCTAGCAATCTTTTGTTGCTATCCTCAGAACCATCTCTATTTCCTCCCTTCTTCTCTAGGTGTTGTGACCGAAATTAAGAAGCTTATTTTTGTTTTGGTCTTATGTGTGGTGTGAACTGTCTTATCCCTGAACTTCAATAGAATTTGGTGTCCTTAAGTACTCGCCTGAGGTGGGACACTTGCGACAGTTTAGGGACAATGTCAACTAACTTACTGCAGCTTATTTTTTGTTCGATGATAACCACATCGAACCCTTCCTTCGCTACGATCCATTCTCACTGGTTTACATTTACTGGAGTTTTTAAACTTCGTCAATCAGATATAAGACCAACTTTGGAGTCTGTCATGTTCTTTTTGTAAGTTGATGCAACCATCAGTGCTTTTCATTTCACGAATGTCCTTTGCATCCTCTGCAAATATATTCAAATAAGAGTCTATATCCTCTGGCAAGTCATTACCATAGATCAAGAAGAGTAATGGTTCCAAACCAAAACCCTGCGTCACTCGGCTGTTGACCTCAACTCATTATGAGAGAAGTCCTCTCTCATGCGTTCTTTGTTCCCTTCCATTAAGATAATCTTCTGTCCACTGAATGAGTCTCCCCATATTCCTGCCTGGTGATCCAGTCTCCTAGTCAGCCTCCCATGTGACACAGTGTCAAACTTGTTCTAGCAGTCAATATAGAAACATCCACTCAGCCTTACCTTTTGCACGTTGTTCGTTACGTATTACCTATTCTCCTTAAAACCGAGCTGTTCATCACATGAGTAATTTCTCCTCTTTAGAAAGTCATCCATTTGCTTTGTGATTATCTTTTCTAAACCTTACAAACTACACTTCCCATTTGAGACCAGCCTGTAGTTCATTGCCTCTTTCGGGATTCATTCATAATAGACAGGTATAATGTCCTTTTCCACTCATTTGGTATTTTGTCTCTCTACAGCGACATCTTGAACAGCTTTTCCAGAGGCTTATCTGGAATATATGAACACATCTTCAGCATTGTGGTAAGGCTTCATCAGGTCCATGAGTCTCATACGGGTGATCACCTAGTATTCTGTTAATCTTTTCTAGATCTCAAGGTTTTCTAAAATCTAATCTGTTAGTCTTTTCTAGATCTCAAGTTTTCTAAAATCTAATCTGTTAATCTTTTCTAGATCTCAAGGTTTTCTAAAATCTAACTCCAGCTCACTGGCGTTGGTGCCACAATGTTTTCTAATGGGGAAAAGCTTTTGAATTTATTACTCTGTTCCTCGAGTATCCTTACATCGTCTCCTTCCCTCTGAATTTCTTAGTCTAATCAGCTGTTATCTGACAACCTAATGAGTTTTGGGAAAAGTTGTAGATTTTATCGATCCTCCCAAAATATTCATTTCAAAGATCCTTAATTCCTTGTTTTTATCCTGATATACTCGTTCTTTGCTCTCTTATACCTTGCAAATGCTGACTGGCTGGAGTGCCGTCTATATCTTCGTCACGACAGTCTTGAATTCTTTTGCTTTTTATCATCTTTTACCAAACCATTCCTTCCTATGTATGTGACTTGTGTGTGTGTGTGTGTGTGTGTGTGTGTGTGTGTGTGTGTGTGTGTGTGTGTGTGTGTATGTGTGTGTGTGTGCGTGTGTGTATTAACTTATATGTAACAGAAATAATGATAAAATGACAATACTACTGAGGATAATAATGGACATGATACATTCATAACGCAAGGGATCCTGTGAAGTGATCAGCCTCTCAAGTGACATCATATATTGTACACTGATGATCTAGATCATCCTGGTGATGGTATTATGTTACTCTTCCCAGGAGAAGTAAGGATATGCTTAGACAACCCACATTATGGGTGTGTGAGAATCTAGAAATACGCTCAAAGAAGATTGTCATAGTACTCCAGGTGAAGTTATCTCTTCACATATCTGTTCACAGAGATATTTCTCTGTACCCACAACCTCCCGCTGGCTATTTAGTTTTTGCTCTAGTGATATTCTCATACTCCTTGAGGTATTATATTGCCGCACACATTCATGAGATACAGACACAAATAGCATTTATGACTTTGTTGTTACTCTGTAACTACTAACATATGATGACACGTAGAATACCACAGGAAAGAATCAGTAAGTTATAAGACTTGTCGGTCTGGAGTAATCATGCAAGGAAACTCAGACATGAATGTGTATTACGATATAATGTTGGGGAGGAGGATGATGGCTGTAGTAAAGATGGGTGGCTCTCCCAGATCAGACACAGTAAGAGAGCACACTATAACCAGACCATTAACATGATAACGTAAGAAGAAGACATCATTACTAGATCTAAAGTGGCCTAATGTCTTTCCGATGAGTCAAGTTTTACGAAACTGGAGCGAAGTTGAGATGATGTAAGTGTCTGCTGAGGTAATGGTTAATGGATGATGTCTCAGGCGATCAAGTGTATACAGTCATTTTAGGCAGAGATATTCTTCCTTTTATAGTAGTAACACATATAGCATACCCCTGATCTTATCATATATCCTAGTTCAGCCCACTGACAGCATGTAGTTCCCTGAACTCCACATCGCTCAAACTGTACCTTGCACACCTCTCACCCTCTTGCATGTCCTGACCCAGATAACTTAAACCCTTTTTCACTCCATCCTTCCATCTTCTCAGGTTCCTCAGTCTTCCTGTTCCCTCATCCGCTGACAAGTATGTCGTCTTTATCAATTTCTTTTCATTAGTTTTCTCCATATGCCTAAACCGTTTCAGTACACCCCATTCAGCTCCGTCAATCATACATCACTTACGATGACTACCGCACCTCTCTCTTACATTGTCATTCCTCACATGATCAACCCTTCTTACGCCACACCTTGTTCCTCAGATCTTCATCTCCAACACACTCACATTTCTCCATTCTTTTGCATTTAGGGCTCAAGACTCGCACCCACACAACACTATCGGGACTGTCATACCGTCAGACATAACCATCTTTACCCTCACAGACAATGAATTCTCCTTACACAAAGTCTTTAATGCACCCTGGACCTTTGGCCCATCACACACCCGATGGATCACCTGAATCCCCATATCCGTCTCATGTATCTAAAACACTCCACTTCTATGTTCTCATCACTCAAACATGCGCTCAGACCAGTCTATCTTGCCCTCTGCTAAACCACATAACCTCAATCTTACTAACACTAACTTTCAACATCCTTTCAAACACTCTAATTCATACGCTAGCTTTTGTAATTTATTACTGGAATCTGCCACCTGAGCCATAATATCTGCAAACAACCGCTGGCTCATCTCCCAGCCACCCCAATACTCAACATACTATAGATACACTATGACCCTCGTACTAACCTCCCTCACCACAGCATCCATAAACGGGTTAAAAAAAAAGCCATGTTAACATCAGAAAACCTTGGCAAGCATCCGTCTACACTTGGAATCACCCATTCTCCTCCCTTCACATATGCCTTGCTCTCCTGATAACAGCCACTGCATCCAGTAAACGTCCTCCTGCGTCACATTATCGTATAACCTTCCATAAGGCATCTAAATCAGCCCCACCATACGCGTTTTCCAGATCAGTAAATGCCACACACAAATTCTACACTTTGTATACGTTTCTCTAAATCAAATTCTTCAAAACAACCACCAGGTGTACGCATATTCTACCCACTGAAGAAATTGATAACAATCAAGAGAAGCATTATTCATTAACAGGTTATACAGCGTGTTTGTGCCTTGTATCATCCACAGTCTGATGTCAGAGAACATAGCAACAAATTGCATCTTTGAGACTGTATCCAATGTGCCAAGGACACAAGCGGCTATATGCCATTACTGAGCTAAAAGCAAATGGTTTCATCCATTTATTGCTTTGATAGTAAGGGAGAAGCTGCAATGGTTACGGAAGTCCTTAGGGGAGGAGAGATCAGACTCGAAAGCTAAATAGAATGTTCTAAGGATAATGACAAAGTAACTATGTCAGATGTTGTCTGAGAGACGTAGGCTTGACAAGAGAATTTGCCACTTTGTATATGTCCATTTCTCTCTTCTACTGTTTGGAAGGGTGACCGATGCAGAATATTCTCACTGCACTTCCATACGGTCTTGCATGTTAACATCCGTCTCATGTACACAAACCCCACTTTGTTCATCCATGGTCTTCATCTCTCCCTTCATAGATTCACCTCACTCATATTCAGGATGCGTACCATGTCCTGTTTCTTCTCACACTAATTTCTTTTTCCTTACTCATTTTCTCTCCAAATTATTATGCGTGGAAAACAAACAATCAAACAAACATGCGCACACACAGACACACACACACACACACACACACACACACACACACACACACACACACATATTTTCTTTCTTTCATACTATTCGCCATTTCCCGCGACAGCGAGGTAGCGTTAAGAACAGAGGACTGGGCCTCTGAGGAAACATCCTCATCCAGCCCCCTTCTCTGCTCCTTCCTTTGGAAAAAAAAAAAAAGAGAGGGGAGGATTTCCAGCCCCCCCCCCCCCCCCCCCCCCGCTCCCTTCCCTTTTAGTCGCCTTCTACGACACGCAGGGAATACGTGGGAAGTATTCTTTCTCCCCTATCCCCAGGGAAACACACACACACACACACACACACACACATATATATATATATATATATATATATATATATATATATATATATATATATATATATATATATATATATATATATATATATATCTGCGTATGGACCTTCCAACTGTTCTCTGTGATTTGCGCTGAAACCTCCCAAGTAGAGAACCTCCGCTTGAGGGTGAGAGAATGTCGCTGCCTCGTGGAGGAAATATAGACAGTCAAAGAAAGATATACAGTGTGAAGAGTCAGGAGAGCAGGAGGTGAAAACAGAAGTGTTGGTTGGGAGACAGATTCTCAACCAGATAACGTCAGTGTCTAGACATTCTAGGTTCATGAGACGTGCAAATGGCCTGTTGATTTTGGAAGAAGCACAGACTTCCTTTGTAACGACAATGTAAATGATTATTGTTAGAAATGTTAAATGGTTATTGAAAACACAGTTGTTAGACAATTGAGTGTCAGACAGAGAGACTAGTATATGAGAAGTACTGGCCAGATGGTGCTCAACAGAAGAAAGGTTAATAGAATGACCGATAATGTTGGTAACATGAATGAAATATAAGCATTATTTCTTCATAGTGAGCACAATAAACTAGTCGGTGAGAGCGGCACAAATCAGATCAATCATTTAGATGGGCCAAGGTGTTGGGAGGGGCGTCACTGCTGCTGCCTGAGCCCTCGTTGACAGCAGACAGAGACGGGCGGGATTCCGGGGATTCTTTGCCAGCCATTATGGAAAGTAGATGTATAAGCTTGTCACTCTTGTTGTTTGTATATGAAGGTTTTCTTATAGGACAAAGAACGGAAAAATGAATAACGTTAATACTGAGAGTAAAAATGGGTAGGGTTCCTTTACTGTACACACAACAAAAAAACTATGGCGCAGATGGGGTCTGAAGACGTGTGTAATGATCACTGACCTACCTGTTGTACCATGCTGGTAGGGTTGGTATACGTGCCTGGAAGCCACAGGTTTCCAGAGTCCTATGCTAGACCCATGTAAGTTACGTGCCACAAGAGCGGCATTATATTATTAACAATAAAATTACATCATACAAGGCAGTACGAACCCCTACTTTTGATTGGTGTGTGTAATATAGCTGTGAGACACACACAGCTATATGTGGCAACCCCCGCATGTGGTAGCTGCAGCATACCTCAATGTGATGCCAGGTAAACACAATAGCTTCATATTGTATAGGTGTAATTTGGGAAGAATATGTTTTACTATTGATATTGTATTATTCTATAGCACATCTGGGTTCGTGGCAGTCCATAAAGGTTATCTTACACCGCCATTTCGTGTCCATGCAGGAAATGTAATGAGACATGCGATATATTTTTGAAACAATGAAACAGCGCGGGTATAGTTCACTGCGAGCCAATGTCGAAAGGTTGTTTTTGTGGTATATCTAATTTTACCATGGAGACCTCACAAGCGACACGTGAAGCTATTCTACAGCTTCATAATGAGGGCTACAGCGACTCTGAAATTGGGAGACGTCTTGGTATTCACCGGTCAACCGTAGCACGATGGATTCACCGACAGGCAGAGTTGGGCAACACAGACAACAGGCATCGGCGTGGGCGCCCACGTTGCACAACCCCAGGTAATGATGTTGCATATATAGGTATACTGGACCACTTGATGTTATGTAAACAACCACATCACATGTTATATTTGCAATATGTCATCCTTTCCCTAGGCCATAGCAGCTGTCATTACTGCTCACGCCCCCTTCACGCCCGACGCTAGCAACATTCGAGATACTCTTGGTCTGCAGTGCACGCCTCAAACTGTCCGAAACAGACATCACTCTGAGGGGCTACGTGGTCGCATACCAGCAACAAAACCTGTGTTAAGTGAGGCAAACATGGAGAGCAGGGTGGAGTATGCGTTGGAGTATGCGGACAAGCCACATCAGTTTTGGGAGAACGTCATCTTTTGTGATGACAAAACCTTCTGCAGCGATGGTCCCCCTGCAAACAAACATGTTTGGCGGCATCCTAACACCAGGTTAGCTCTTTCTCTGTCTGTCTGTCTCACACACACACACACACACACACACAGAGGTTATGCTATATAACATATTTTCCATTTTATAATGACAATTTATGGTGAGGCCAACATGAACAACCGTTCCGGAAGTGCTTTGAAACCATGGTGCCACGGCCACCACAGTGGTTTGCTGCTTGAAACGTCCTGTTGTGCTGCAGTATTACATTTCAGTTATGCACACTCATTATTTTTTAAGTGAATAACAGTGATCATGATCACTTTATACGGCATATGTAAATACTGTAGCAATAATCTCCATTTACGATGTGATATGATGATAAATAATTATTATATATTAAGTTAGTTGATATTTTTTAATTTACTTAGTTATTATCTTAATGTATATTGCAGCAACAGTTGCACTAATATGATTAAGACACACGTGTGTCTTATGTAATTTTATACATTTTATATAACCAGATACGAGACACAACATGTGGTGGGTAGCAGGAGGAGTGAGCGCGCGCGTCAGTGCAGGACTATTTGGTTGGATCCATCCATGGTGCTGGTGTCGGTGAGTTGGTGGATGTCGGGCCTGGCCAGTTGACCGGACCTAGATACGTTGAGATACTGGAGGAGGTCCTGCTACCTTCAGTGGGGACTATGCTGTTTCCAGAGCCGGAGCCATTTTACCTCGTCCAAGATAACAGCCCAGTTCATACATCCAGGGTTGTAAAGGCGTGGTATGCTCGCCATCCACGTATAACAGTGTGCCACATCCTGCAAAATCGCCTGATCTCAACCCGATAGAGCACGTACGGGCGGCCATGCAGAAAGGCATGCCTGACCGACAACATCGATGTCGTGCTACAGTCGTAAATGATGCTTTACAAGCATGGGAACATCTACGAAGCCCTTCTGGTAGGAACTTAACGCAGACGTTAGTGGCATCCATGCCTCGAAGGCTCAATGAAGTGTTGGCAACGGGAGGAGGTTATACCAAGTATTGAAATAATAAAATTTACAGTCAAAGATTACTTTCTTAACCTCCAACAACATGTCTATGGTCATGTTATATAGAAATCTGATTTTCACTGTTAAAGGGAAGTTAACTAATGCAGATCCATGAAAAGAGTCATTACTTTTCATGGTGGTTTACTAAATACTATGATGTGTTGCCAGGTTTGTGACATACTGTTATCAGTCACACAGGTGATACTACATATTACGTGAGGTTGCTGATTAATCTAAACCAGCAGACAGATAAATCACCGCCGGTATGAAGCAGGGTGTCGTAGTTACCATGTAGTATATTATTTTACACCACGAATTTGACACTTTGCAAGAGATAATGATTACTGCAATATGCCTTACTGTGCAGAATATTACATTTACATGCTCAATTTACGTATCCCATCTACTGTACTACATACGGAAGGATATATCGTTGCCATTAGATAGGTGAGGACACCCACAGACAGGGACATCAGGGCTACCACCATCTCACAGGAAAATGTTGACTGTTCCATTATTCCACGTCTGGTGTGTCATTTTGTTTCGTACAAAAAACGCGCGATAGTTTTTTTGCTGTGTGTACACCACATCTACTAACATAGCCCTCAGACAGGAACGCATTGTAGTTCCCACAGAACGGATCCTTAACTACAGATTGATTAACACTCTCGCAACCCCTCACTCTCCTAAGAGCAGGGATAGCCTTACCTACTTTACTAAGTGGACCTAAAGTTGAGAAGAGACTTACCGGCCTACTTTGTGTGACGTCTCTGTATTCCTTCTCTCGAGCCCAGCAATCCCTCACCTGGTGCCCAGCCTTGCCACAGTGAGAGCAAAACTTTACTTCCTGGGAGTATTTCCCCTGACTTTTATGAGTTACCGGCAAGGTAGCAGATTCAGGTGGGATTACATGACCTCTGGTCCTCCCTCTGCCGTCGTAGCCCTTTGAACGTCTGCCCACGTCAAGTTTGAGATTTAGCACGTACTCATCTGCTAGTTTCCCAGCTTCCTCAAAATCCTTCGCTGTTTTAGTCATTATGTACTGCCGTACATCACGGGGTAGACCGTCCCTACATTCCTCGAATACTACTAGTTTTAGGACAGAGTCAGCATCATGATAAGCTCCTTCGGACCGTACACATTGCACGCCTAACTTGTACTTTTCACGAAAGTAATCTAGGTAGGTTTGATCAGGACGCTCATTCTTAGCTCGAAATCTAAGTCGGTGTGCTTCTGGGCTTAAATGATAAGAATTCAGCACTGCCTGTTTCACGACTTCATAATCATTACACTGATCATCGTTCAACGCGGTGTATGTGGATTCAGCTTTGCCAACAAGGAGGGGCCGCAAAACTGTCACCCAGGCTGACTTCGGCCAAGAGCAATCACGGGCAGTCCGTTCAAATTTAAGGAAAAAGGAAGCCACATTATCTTCATCGAACTTAGGTACGAGATGTAAGTCACCCAACCGAGACGACACTGGTCCCGAGGGTGAAGCGTTAAGTCTAAGTTTTTCACGTTCGAGAGCTAACCTAGCTTGTTCAGTCTGCTACTTCTGTACCTGCACTTGTGCATTGATCTTAGCTATCTCTGGCTGAATTCGCCAGTACTCGGGATCAACATTATCATCATTAGGGATATGGGGAGGGATCGAGACTTCGGCCGACGTTAATGATGGAGCGGTATTGTCAACACTGATCAACGACATGATTAACGAATCGAGGAAAGAGACTTCGTTAAGGCAAGAAATATCCCGGCAAGGTCGCCAATTTATATGTTACGAACTCAGTGCTTATTCGAGCAAGGTCGCCAGTAACATATATACGTTACAAATACTATATTGATCTTTTACTTTGCAAGGACGTTAGATTTGTTACGTTGCACAACTCAGGATAACGCTATCTTATCGTTATGGGATTAAAACAAACACCAATGTTAGAATTACTTATAATGAAAGAATTCAAATGTACAAGGTGAACACATAAATCAGGCACGAATCATTTTCATTAACACTGAACATGAGTTAAACATTGAACATGAGTTAACATTGAACATGAGTTAACATTCCAGATAAGATTTCAAACCAGGAGATCTCTTTCCTTTAGGACTCTTTGTTCGATAACAATACACTTAGTTAGACCTGACGTGACACAGCAAGCATCATCGTTACACTTAGTTAAACTTGACGTGACACAGTAACATCTTACAAACTAGGGCAGCGGTGGCTACGGGGTTCGAGACAGGGAAAGCCTACATTACCTTGCTGGGCTCGGGAATGCTGAAGGAATCGACTCCCAGACGATTGTCTGAGCCTTTTATCTGAAGGACCAACAAGGCAGGAACAGCTAGCCACGCCTCGAACCGCCACCTATGGCTACGATAGGTCATAATGACACAATTGCCCTTGATAGGTCAAAAGACTGATTGTCACGCCCTCATCTTGACGTGATTGGCTGAAGGAGGCCTAAGGTCCGGCCTACATATGGCGTGGATTCAAATTCCTTTGTTCCTTTGTCCACGACAGCAACGAACGTACGGGATGACATATCCCACTGCTGACCCCACGCCTTGACCTGACGCCGTTGACAACGGTTTGGGTGCTAGAGGACTGGTCAAGATCTGGTTCAAAACATAATTACTAAGGCAATTAACACGGTCAGGGAAGAGAGATCCGAGCCGATATCAGCCACACCCTACACCAAAAACACCATATATACATACACCATACTCAAATATGCGAATATGTGGGCACACACAAGTGTTCGTAACAATATATATATATATATATATATATATATATATATATATATATATATATATATATATATATATATATATATATATATATATATATATATATTTTTTTTTTTTTTTTTTTTTTTTTATACTTTGTCGCTGTTTCCCGCGTTTGCGAGGTAGCGCAAGGAAACAGACGAAAGAAATTCCCCAACCCCCCCCATACACATGTACATACACACGTCCACACACACAAATATACATACCTACACAGCTTTCCATGGTTTACCCCGGACGCTTCACATGCCTTGATTCAATCCACTGACAGCACGTCAACCCCTGTATACCACATCGCTCCAATTCACTCTATTCCTTGCCCTCCTTTCACCCTCCTGCATGTTCAGGCCCCGATCACACAAAATCTTTTTCACTCCATCTTTCCACCTCCAATTTGGTCTCCCTCTTCTCCTCGTTCCCTCCACCTCCGACACATATATCCTCTTGGTTAATCTTTCCTCACTCATTCTCTCCATGTGCCCAAACCATTTTAAAACACCCTCTTCTGCTCTCTCAACCACGCTCTTTTTATTTCCACACATCTCTCTTACCCTTACGTTACTTACTCGATCAAACCACCTCACACCACACATTGTCCTCAAACATCTCATTTCCAGCACATCCATCCTCCTGCGCACAACTCTATCCATAGCCCACGCCTCGCAACCATACAACATTGTTGGAACTACTATTCCTTCAAACATACCCATTTTTGCTTTCCGGGATAATGTTCTCGACTTCCACACATTTTTCAAGGCTCCCAAAATTTTCGCCCCCTCCCCCACCCTATGATCCACTTCCGCTTCCATGGTTCCATCCGCTGACAGATCCACTCCCAGATATCTAAAACACTTCACTTCCTCCAGTTTTTCACCATTCAAACTCACCTCCCAATTGACTTGACCCTCAACCCTACTGTACCTAATAACCTTGCTCTTATTCACATTTACTCTTAACTTTCTTCTTCCACACACTTTACCAAACTCCGTCACCAGCTTCTGCAGTTTCTCACATGAATCCGCCACCAGCGCTGTATCATCAGCGAACAACAACTGACTCACTTCCCAAGCTCTCTCATCCCCAACAGACTTCATACTTGCCCCTCTTTCCAAGACTCTTGCATTTACCTCCCTAACAACCCCATCCATAAACAAATTAAACAACCATGGAGACATCACACACCCCTGCCGCAAACCTACATTCACTGAGAACCAATCACTTTCCTCTCTTCCTACACGTACACATGCCTTACATCCTCGATAAAAACTTTTCACTGCTTCTAACAACTTGCCTCCCACACCATATATTCTTAATACCTTCCACAGAGCATCTCTATCAACTCTATCATATGCCTTCTCCAGATCCATAAATGCTACATACAAATCCATTTGCTTTTCTAAGTATTTCTCACATACATTCTTCAAAGCAAACACCTGATCCACACATCCTCTACCACTTCTGAAACCACACTGCTCTTCCCCAATCTGATGCTCTGTACATGCCTTCACCCTTTCAATCAATACCCTCCCATATAATTTACCAGGAATACTCAACAAACTTATACCTCTGTAATTTGAGCACTCACTCTTATCCCCTTTGCCTTTGTACAATGGCACTATGCACGCATTCCGCCAATCCTCAGGCACCTCACCATGAGTCATACATATATATATATATATATATATATATATATATGTATTTATATATAAACAAAATTATGGACATACATCGGAAATGTTCCTCCTAATTTTTTTGTTTAATTTTCATCGTTTAGGTGTTTCTAGGCCCTTTTATTTCTGGTTGCTTACCGTTGCTTTAGAATTGATTATTTGATTTGATTGTTAGTTTTTTACTTTGGCTTATTAAGTTGTTATTTTCAACATTACAGGCGTTTATCATGGTCAAACGCCATCATCACTACATCCTCACAATCATTTTGATTATCAATGGCTTTTCGGTGGTTTTAGGTTATCTTCACTACATCTTCACAGTCATCTTGTTTTCATCATCAATGACGTTTATTTTGGTCAAAGACTATCTTGACTACATCCATATTCTTATCTCATTTTTAATATCATTGACCTCTATCTTGTTATAAGCCATCTTCACTACTTCCTCATAATCATCTTACTTTCAATATCACTAGCGTATTTTTTGGTGAAAGAACATCTTCACTACATCCTTGTAGTCAAGTCACTTTCAACAACATTGAACTCTATCTTAATGCGTTAAGAACAGAGGACTGGGCTTCTGAGGGAATATCCTCACCTGGCCCCCTTCTCTGTTCCTTCTTTTGGAAAACCAAAAAAAAAAAAACAAGGGGGGAGGATTTCCAGCCCCCGCTCCCTCCCCTTTTAGTCGCTTTCTACGACACGCAGGGAATACGAGGGAAGTATTCTTTCTCCTCTATCCCCATATATACATATATATATATATATATATATATATATATATATATATATATATATATATATATATATATATATATATATATATATATATTTTTTTTTTTTTTTTTTTTTTTTTTATACTTTGTCGCTGTCTCCCGCGTTTGCGAGGTAGCGCAAGGAAACAGACGAAAGAAATGGCCCAACCCCCCCCCCCCCATACACATGTACATACACACGTCCACACACGCAAATATACATACCTACACAGCTTTCCATGGTTTACCCCAGACGCTTCACATGCCTTGATTCAATCCACTGACAGCACGTCAACCCCTGTATACCACATGACTCCAATTCACTCTATTCCTTGCCCTCCTTTCACCCTCCTGCATGTTCAGGCCCCGATCACACAAAATCTTTTTCACTCCATCTTTCCACCTCCAATTTGGTCTCCCTCTTCTCCTCGTTCCCTCCACCTCCGACACATATATCCTCTTGGTCAATCTCTCCTCACTCATTCTCTCCATGTGCCCAAACCATTTCAAAACACCCTCTTCTGCTCTCTCAACCACGCTCTTTTTATTTCCACACATCTCTCTTACCCTTACGTTACTTACTCGATCAAACCACCTCACACCACACATTGTCCTCAAACATCTCATTTCCAGCACATCCATCCTCCTGCGCACATCTCTATCCATAGCCCACGCCTCGCAACCATACAACATTGTTGGAACCACTATTCCCTCAAACATACCCATTTTTGCTTTCCGAGATAATGTTCTCGACTTCCACACATTTTTCAAGGCTCCCAAAATTTTCGCCCCCTCCCCCACCCTATGATCCACTTCCGCTTCCATGGTTCCATCCGCTGACAGATCCACTCCCAGATATCTAAAACACTTCACTTCCTCCAGTTTTTCCCCATTCAAACTCACCTCCCAATTGACTTGACCCTCACCCCTACTGTACCTAATAACCTTGCTCTTATTCACATTTACTCTCAACTTTCTTCTTCCACACACTTTACCAAACTCAGTCACCAGCTTCTGCAGTTTCTCACATGAATCAGCCACCAGCTGTAAGTCGGTATATCAGGAACCCATCTGAAAGGTGGACCTTATATAAACTACCCTGCAACTTACATACAAATAGAATCATCTATCTTCACTATATTAGCTTTACTATATTTGAATATAAACAAGGTCTAACCGAGGTTACTTGGTTGAGCAAGATGAGAGAATATCATCAAATGGGCCTCCAGCCCTGGGTTCACATTGTCGTTCTGACGTACTTCGAGTTCAGTGCTGATACAGGACCATTGATTATAGGACTATCTTGTTAGTCTGTGTAACTTCGCCTGACCCAGTCCACGTCTTCAATGGCTTTCTGTTACTACAAACGGGATTACAAAGGAAAGGCTTCCTTTGTTAGTTTCATGAATACCTTCGTTCAAATGAAGGGAAAGACTATTACTATGAAGCGGTACCTTATCAGCAGGAAAGAGCTGCAGCAACGGTATGAAAGTTACTGCAAGATACATAACGAGCCCGTGGCTTCCAACGTAAACATCGGCCGCCATTTGGGTTCACTCGGCATCATGTGTGACACCAAGATTGGACCCGTTGGCAAACAGGAACGATACTATTCTGGTATCATGTGGCTCGATGGCGCAGGATCACCAACTGAAATGCAAAGAAAATGGAGAAAGCCGCCCAAACGTATCATGAAGGCCGTGCAAGAGAAGATCGAGAGGAATCGGTTGAGAGACGATATCGCTCACAGTATATTGAAATTTATACCCAAGACTTCCCCTGATCTCCAGACACAGCCAGTCACAGAGACCACCAGCCCCGCTTCCCAGACACAGCAAGTCACAGAGACCACCAGCCCCGCTTCCCAGACACAGCCAGTCAGAGAGACCACCATCCCCGCTCCCCAGACACAGCCAGTCACAGAGACCACCAGCCCCGCTCTCCAGACACAGCCAGACACACAGCCCACCAGCCCCGTCCCCCACACAGAGCCACAAGATCCTGATATTGAGGAAGCAAATCAATTTCTCGATGATTTTTTGCTTTCACTGGAGAAGAACTGATGAGTTCCTTATAGACAAGACAAAATGTTAAAAAAGGAATCTATATAAGTTCACTTATGGAGTGAGATCTTTGACGGAGCTGTGCTGCCTATAGCACAGCCTACCAAAGGGTGATCTTTGCTGTCGTGCAGTAACCTCATGAGGGCGGAGTCCGGCTGCACTTTCTTTACCGAGGAAAAGATCTCTGCACTAATATTGAGTTTCTCCGTTGGCGTCAGGGTAAACACCCATCCCCCCCGAAGCTTGGTTACCTTTCCGTGGTGGGGGGGACTTCATGGATTGGGCAGTAGCAACCATCGTTGGTTGCTTCTGTTCAATCCATGAACGAAAAACCAAGCATCTTGAACGTAATTGTCGTATAAATTCACTTGGTGTCAAAACTGACGCGAAAGCGGTTGTCTCAATTTTGTCAGAAATGTTTGTGCGTTTCGGCCTGATGGCGGGAGTCGGTTTGGCGCTGTGGTCATGAGGGAATACGAGGAAGATTGGCAACCGTCCCAGAAGTAGCTACAGTGAGGCCCAGCAGCTGTCCTTAATACTGTGGAAGGCACTCATGTAAGGTGTGCAGTGAGACGCAGCAGTAACAAGGGAAACGGACAACCAAAACAGCAATCTTGATCATCAGGAGGCTATCCAATGCTCAGAGTAGATAAGGACGATTATTGTATGGCTTCGCTCAGAGGATGAAAATCTTAGCCGTGAAAATCAACAAGTAAAATAACTAGTAGTTAGTGGTAGTGAAGTGGAATTACCGCATTTCTGTGGTCTTAATAGTAAAACGAAACTTTTCATTTTCTCCATCAATCTAGAGGTGTTGTAGACCACCATCCTTAAGGTTGTAAGGTAATAGTAACTACAAGGTTATGACCTCAGCAAATCTGTGATGGAAAGTGCAGGAAATGTGGTAATGTATATAATATAGATTATATAGTTGTATGATATATGTGTAGTAAAATTTTGTCTTCTCTGTTCCCGTTCATTAATTCAAATACAGGTAAGTTTTCTCTCTAACGAGGTGGGATAAGCTACGTGCACTCGGCTTATGAATGTGGTGACTTTCCCTTCATTACCACAATGGTGTGCTGAACTGAAGATGTAGAATTCCGTAGACGAAACTAAGATGGGAAATCAATCTACATCAAAAATTGAACGTATGCATCTTTAGATGGACATAAAACAAACGGACGGAGGGGCACAGTGGAGCAAATCAATTTCATTATCACCACTTAAAGTAGGCCTTTCAACTAGTTGTGGCTTTAAAGCAAACTTTTTCTAGCCAAGGTTTAGTTAGCACCTAAACTAATCCCCGCGACCTTACCTTAAGAAATATTTTCAGAAGGTACTGTCTGAACATATTTCTAAGGTAAGGTCATTTAGGTTTGCTTTAGATGCTACCTAACCTAGGCTAGAAAAAGTTTCCTTTGCTTCAGAGTCCCAACTACGTAGACGGGCTACTGTTGATATTAAACAGTAACAGAAAGGTGATAAAACTGAGATGAAATTAATAAAGATATAGAATGGGTCAGTTGAAAGTTGAAGTATTTGCTAAATACAGTTTTTGACAGATCCAAATGCATCCTAAGGTCAGTCACTTAAATCACAATGTTGAATATCATTTTAATTGTTGGAACTAGTTACAGGAAGTAAAAATATCAAGCTTAAAGGGATGCCATTACAATAACTTCATATACCTGTATAGGATCTCTTAAACTTCTTTTCCGTAAAGCTGAATTGATTTAAGTCGTTTAATCTGCTCTCTGAATTTGTTTCTCAGACCAGTAATCATCTTTGGAGATTACCTCAGTAATTTCTCCATTCAATGTCTTCCTTTTCAAATTAGTTGACGACCACAGCAGTACAATATTCAAGCTGGGATGGCTATGTTTTGGGAAGGCGAGAGGTCAGATTATGCAAGAATGCTAGAAACGGCTTCCATCAGTTTCTACCCTATCTACTCTAAAACTTTTGGGTTATTAGAACTTAGAGCTTTATGAGTAAATAATACTGAAAGTTGGTTTAAAGTTGCCTGACCCAACATAACAACACCTTGGTAATGGTGACCTGATGAAGGATACTGAACGTAACCTAACCTAAATTAACACCTGACTAGTGATTATATGATCAACGATGCCTTAGCTATGCTAACTTTAACGTTAAGCTCTATCTCACTTTCCTTAACCTTCATTTTAAGGATAACATCAAAAGGGAAAACTCTTTAACATCTACGATAATATATTCTATGTACTAAAGTGATTAAAGTGGGTGGAGCCGTCCCAACATTACTTAGTAAAAATGGGCCTGGATAAGCAACACAAACGTATTAGGCTTTTATGATTTTTTTTTTTA
Organism: Panulirus ornatus; assembly: GCF_036320965.1. Taxonomy (NCBI): domain Eukaryota; kingdom Metazoa; phylum Arthropoda; class Malacostraca; order Decapoda; family Palinuridae; genus Panulirus; species Panulirus ornatus. The sequence goes on along the minus strand of NC_092293.1, from coordinate 13,001,083 downwards.
TTTTCTGTTTGATTTTGATGAAGAACAAATTTCATTATTACTTCAAAACTTATTGCCCTCAAGATGTAATTCAATTTACTACTTTCTCAGTGGAATAAATACAAAGGTTTTCACCACTATTCAGCATCTTATCTTTATTCAATAAGCACCTTTTGTACGTATAATCCACTCCTGCCATTTTATTGATATCTGCACACACACACACACACACACACACACACACACACAAACATATATATATATATATATATATATATATATATATATATATATATATATATATATATATATATATATATATATATATATATATATATATATATATATATATATATATATAAATATATATATATATATAAAAATATATATATATATATATATATATATATATATATATATATATATATATATATATATATATATATATATATATATATATATATATATATATTTCATTATCTTTTTTCTTTTTTTCTTTCGTACTATTCGCCATTTCCCGCATTAGCGAGGTAGCGTTATCAACAGAGGACTGGGCCTTAGAGGGAATATCCTCACCTGGCCCCCTTCTCCGTTCCTTCTTTTGGAAAATTAAAAAAAAAAAAAAAAAAAAAAAAAAACGAGAGGGGAGGATTTCCAGCCACCCGCTCCCTTCCCTTTTAGTCGCCTTCTACGACACGCAGGGAATACGTGGGAAGTATTCTTTCTCCCCTATCCCCAGGGATTTCATTATCATTATTATCATTTTGCTTTGTCGCTGTCTCTCGCGTTAGCGAGGTAGCGCAAGGAAACACACGAAAGAATGGCCCAACCTACCCACATACACATGTATATACATACACGTCCACACACGCAAATATACATACCGATGCATCTCAATGTACACATACATATACACACAGACACATATACATATATACACATGTACATAATTGATACTGTCTGCCTTTATTCATTCTCATAGCCACCTCGCTACACATGGAATAACAACCCCCTCCCCCCTCATGTGCGCGAGGTACCGCTAGGAAAAGACAACAAAGGCCCCATTCGTTCACACTCAGTCTCTAGCTGTCATGTAATAATGCACCGAAACCACAGCTCCCTGTCCACATCCAGGCCCCACACAACTTTCCATGGCTTACCCCAGACGCTTCACATGCCCTGGTTCAATCCATTGACAGCACGTCGCCCCCGGTATACCACATCGTTCCAATTCAATCTATTCCTTACACGCCTTTCACCCTCCTGCATGTTCAGGCCCCGATCACTCAAAATCTTTTTCACTCCATTTCTCCATCTCCAATATGGTCTCCCACTTCTCGTTCCCTCCACCTTCGACACATATACCCTCTTGGTCAATCTTTCCTCACTTATTCTCTCCATGTGACCAAACCATTTCAAAACATCCTCTTCTGCTCTCTCAACCACGCTCTTTTTATTTCCACACATCTCTCTTACCCTTACATTACTTACTCGATCAAACCACCTCATACAACATATTGTCCTCAAACGTCTCATTTCCAACACATCCACCCTCCTGCGCACAACTCTATCCATAGCTCACGCCTCGCAACCATGCAACATTGTTGGAACCACTATTCCTTCAAACATACCCACCTTTGCTTTCCGAGATAATGTTCTCAACTTCCAAACATTCTTCAAGGCTCCCAAAATTTTCGCCCCCTCCCCCACCCTATGATTCACTTCCGCTTCCATGGTTCCATCCGCTGCCAGATCCACTCCCAGATATCTAAATCACTTTACTTCCTCCAGTTTTTCTCCATTCAAACTTACCTCCCAATTGACTTGACCCTCAACCCTACTGTACCTAATTACCTTGCTCTTATTCATATTTACTCTTAACTTTCTTCTTTCACACACTTTACCAAACTCAGTCACCAGCTTCTGCAGTTTCTCACATGAATCAGCCACCAGCGCTGTATCATCAGCGAACAACAACTGAATCACTTCCCAAGTTCTCTCATCCACAACAGACTTCATACTTGCCCCTCTTTCCAAAACTCTTGCATTCACCTCCCTAACAGCCCCATCCATAAACAAGTAAACAACCATGGAGACATTACACACCCCTGCCGCAAACCTATATTCACTGAGAACCAATCACTTTCCTCTCTTCCTACACGTACACATGACTTGTATCCTCGATAAAAACTTTTCACTGCTTCTAACAACTTGCCTCCCACACCATATATTCTTAATACCTTCCACAGAGCATCTCTATCAACTCTATCATATGCCTTCTCCAGATCCATGAATGCTACATACAAATCCATTTGCTTTTCTAAGTACTTCTCACATACATTCTTCAAAGCAAACACCTGATCCACACATCCTCTACCACTTCTGAAACCACACTGCTCTTCCCCAATCTGATGCTCTGTACATGCCTTCACCCTCTCAATCAATACCCTCCCATATAATTTACCAGGAATACTCAACAAACTTATACCTCTGTAATTTGAGCACTCACTCTTATCCCCTTTGCCTTTGTACAATGTCACTATGCAAGCATTCTGCCAATCCTCAGGCACCTTACCATGAATCATACATACATTAATTAACCTTACCAACCAGTCAACAATACAGTCACCCCCTTTTTTAATAAATTCCACTGCAATACCATCCAAACCTGCTGCCTTGCCGGCTTTCATCTTCCGCAAAGCTTTTACTACCTGTTCTCTGTTTGCCAAATCATTTTCCCTAACCCTCTCACTTTGCACACCACCTCGGCCAAAACACCCTATATCTGCCTCTCTATCATCAAACACATTCAACAAACCTTCAAGATACTCACTCCATCTCCTTCTCACATCACCACTACTTGTTATCACCTCCCCATTAGCTCCCTTCACTGAAGTTCCCACTTGCTCGCTTGTCTTACGCACTTTATTTACCTCCTTCCAAAACATCTTTTCATTCTTCCTAGAATTTAATGATACTCTCTCACCCCAACTCTCATTTGCCCTCTTTTTCACCTCTTGCACCTTTCCCTTGACCTCCTGCCTCTTTCTTTTATACATCTCCCACTCATTTGCATTTCTTCCCTGCAAAAATCGTCGAAATGCCTGTCTCTTCTCTTTCACTATTAATCTTACTTCTTCATCTCAACACTCACTACCATATATATATATATATATATATATATATATATATATATATATATATATATATATATATATATATATATATATATATATATATATATATATAAATATATATATATATATATATATATATATATATATATATATATATATATATATATATATATATATATATATATATATATATATATATATATATATATATATATATATATATATATATATATATATATATATTCTATGATTCCACGGGGAAAATGAAGCATGAAAAGTTCCCAAGTGCACTTTCGTGTAATAATCACATCATCAGGGGAGACACAATAGAGAAATATAACAGTCAGTTGATATACATCGAAGAGACGAAGCTAGGACGCCATTTGGTAAACATGTGATTGTCCAAAACATACAACGAGCGTTCATAAACTTATCATTTTACAAAACTTATCAACAATAAACTTATCTAATTTGTATAGACCAGCACTAATATTAATATCATAATTCTTTGTGTATTTGATAATAAAAGATTCAATGATATTTTTCTTGGTAATAGAGTTAGAGTTGATAACTGAGATAGCGTTACTCCAGTCAATACAATGATCATAGTTTTTAAGATGATTAAACAAGGCATTTGATTCTTGTCCCGTTCTTATACTATATTTATGTTGCTTAAGTCGAACAGAAAGATCCTTACAAGTCTGACCAACATAAAATTTATCACAGTTTCCACAAGGCACTTTATAGATGCAAACAAATGGCGTCCTAGCTTCGTCTCTTAGATGTATATCAGCTGACTGTTATATTTCTCTCTTGTGTCTCCCCTGATGATGTGATTATTACACGAAAGTGCACTTGGGAACATTTCGTGTTTCATTTTCCCCGTGGACTCAAAAGCCAGAACATCTATTGTAGAATCTAGATCGTTCTGAACCATAGATGGAAGATGTTGGATCTTTACTTCATCGATGATTGGTAGGTTGATGTTTTGGGGAATTCGTCCTAAACTCGGGATAGTTCTATCAATTTGTCCCAAATAATGATCATGAGTGGCGAACAATTTGAAACTGGAACTGATAAGAACATATTGTTGTCCTAATTGAATGTGTCCCAGAAATAAATAAGATTTGGGATGATTAGGTGGGCAATGAATAAGAACATTTTGTGGGTCTGGGAAAAACAGTACGTGATACTGGTCCATACTTCCAATCCAAGGTTCATTAACAACAATTTCCTTAAAGGAACAAGAACGAAGAACATTTTGTTGATGCCCAAAAAGTAGTTGGTACTTACATGAATTTGTTTGTAAATTATGGAAAACCAAGGTATTGTGGGGTGGGGGCAAATCAAGTTGTCAAACAATGGTTTATGGCACAATGCTAAATCATCCATGGAGAGATGTGCAGTCAATGAGGAATAAATATTTTATAATAGAAAGTTCATGTTATCAGCAAGGACGATAGTTTTTTGCGACCCTTTTGTATAATTAAAAGAGAATGGTATTACGTTCACAAGGCTGTAAGTATTGGAGTCAGTGAATGGTATGTGGATAATGACCGCTTCGAGGATCACGTCAACCGTTAGTAAGGAGTAATAACTGGTCACGTGATGCAGAGGGAGAGCTGGGGTGTAACCGAATTTCGTCATCGCTTGTTTAATGATACGTGTGAGTTCCGAGAAGGGAAAAATGATGGCGTGACAACTTGGTTTACCAGATTATTAACATCTTCCAATAAGTCAGTGAAATAATGTGCATGATAAGTGATCTGGGCATATAAACTATCAACATATGTGGAAATAGTCTCTATAGCATATATGGGATTAAGAGACTTTGACAGTAGGTCTACCTGTTGTGTCATTTACTGTTAACATGATGTAATTAACTGTTAACATGATGTTATTCAAATACTTTGAATGTTGCTTTGATATCTTAGCCTCAGACTTAATGTACCTGTTGTTAAGATATTGTTGAAATTGTAAGGATCTAACCTGATTCCTAACTGAATTAAGTTCTTCCTGAGTAGCAATACCAAACAAATATGATTGGAGGGACCCTACAAAATTAAGCACACCTCTCTTGCTTCTCCTCTGCTTTTTCGTGTTCATCCTGGCATTAGTATTTACTGGAGATTGAATGTCTTGTATTATGTCATACAGACTCACACAGGTGCTATTCAGTTTCCAGGTCCACTGTTGTAACAGAGTTGGAGGAGGAGCAACACTAGAGTTTCTGATGGACGCACTGGTGTAAAACTTGAGTATGGTAGACCGTAATTGAGTCGTGCGATATTTCAGCGACAACTGATTTCTGGACCGCTGGACATGAAGCAGGGGACGCTATTATGTCATACGGCAACACTTTATCAAAACCGTGTAAGGCGTGGAAGAGTGTCTCCAATTGACTTATGATAAGCTGAGTTTAATGAACATTGGACATCAGACAGGTACTCACTCCATTCATCATGGTCAAAATTAATGTTGGTGGGAAGACACTGGAGGATCTTACGGTTCAACCTTTCTGCCAGGCCATTCGAGGCTGGGTGATGTGCCATTATATTACATTTACTTATGTTATACAATTTACAGAGTTCTTCTAATAATGAGTTATTCCCCACCATTATCTGTTACTAAATCTTCGGCGCATTATGTCTGTCTAAGATATGTGTTTTGAACGCCTTAGCGACCGTAGCTGCGTCTTTATTTTGAACTGGAACTATTTCACAATATCTCGTGAAGGCATCAGTGATTACTAAAATGTATCTGTAGCCTGCCATGGACCTAGGAAAACCTCCTAATATGTCCATCTTTCCCATGGGTATGAAGGTAAAGGATATTTTAACACAGTCTGCGGGGTAGTGGGACTTCCCTTGTGTGTGTTACAGGTTTGGCACCTCAAAATATGATCTCTAAAGTTTCTCTGCATCTTGACCTAAAATACCTGAAACGAGTCTGCTTATAACATGTATCTGCACCTGTGCGGCCTGGGGTCGCCTGTGTGTGCGGCCTGGGTGTGCGGCCTGGGTGTGCAGTCTGGGTGTGCGGCCTGGGGTCGCCTGCGTGTGCGGACTGGGTGTGCGGCCTGGGGTCGCCTGCGTGTGCGGACTGGGTGTGCGGCCTGGGGTCGCCCTGCGTTGTGCAGCCTGGGTTGTGCGGCCTGGGGTCGCCTGGGTGTGCAGCCTGGGGTGTGCGGCCTGGGTGTGCGGCCTGGGGTCACCTTGGTGTGCTGCCTGGGTGTGCGGCTGGGTGTGCGGCCTGGGTCGCCTGGGTGTGCCAGCTGGGTGGTGCGGCCTGGGGTCGCCTGGGTGTGCGGCCTGGGTGTGCGGCTGGGGTCGCCTGGGTGTGGCAGCCTGGTGTGTGCGGCCTGGGGTCGCCTGGGTGTGCAGCCTGGGTGTGCGGCCTGGGGTCGCCTGCGTGTGCGGCCTGGGTGTGCGGCCTGGGTATGCGGCCTGGGGTCGCTTGTGTGTGCGGCTTGGGCATGCGGCCTGGGGTCGCCTGGTGTGCGGCCTGGGGTCGCCTGAGTGTGCGGCCTGGGTGTGCGGCCTGGGTGTGCGGTCTGGGTGTGCGGCCTGGGTTCGCCTGGGTGTGCGGCCTGGGTGTGCGGCCTGGGATCGCCTGGGTGTGCGGCCTGGATGTGCGGCCTGGGGTCGCTTGTGTCTGCGGCCTGGAGTGTGCGGCCTTGGGTCGCCTGTGTGTGCAGCCTGGGTGTGCGGCCTGGGTTCGCCTGTGTGTGCGGCCTGGGTGTGCGGCCTGGGTTCGCCTGGGTGTGCGGCCTGGGGTCGCCTGTGTGTGTGGTCTGGGTGTGCTGCCTGGGGTCGCCTGTGTGTGCAGCCTGGGTGTGCGGCCTGGGTTCGCCTGTGTGTGCGGCCTGGGTGTGCGGCCTGGGTTCGCCTGGGTGTGCGGCCTGGGGTCGCCTGTGTGTGTGGTCTGGGTGTGCTGCCTGGGGTCGCCTGTTTCTGCGGTCTGGGTGTGCGGCCTGGGGTCGCCTGGGTGTGCGGCCTGGGTGTGTGGCCTGGGTGTGCGGCCTGGGTGTGCGGCCTGGGGTCGCCTGTGTGTGCGGCCTGGGTGTGCGGCCTGGGGTTGCCTGTGTGTGCAGTCTGGGTGTGCGGCCTGGGGTCGTCTGGGTGTGCGGCCTGGGGTCATCTGGGTGTGCGGCCTGGGTGTGCGGCCTGGGTGTGCGGCTTGGGTGTGCGGCCTGGAGTTGTGCGGCCTTGGTGTGCGGCCTGGGCGTGCGGCCTGGAGTTGCCTGGGTGTGCGGCTTGGGTGTGCGACCTGGGTCCCCTGTGTGTGTGGCCTGGGTGTGCGGCCTAGGTGTGCGGTCTGGAGTTGCCTGGGTGTCCGGCTTGGGTGTGCGGCCTGGGTGTGCGGCCTGGAGTTGCCTGTGTGTGCGGCCTGGAGTCGCCTGTGTGTGCGGCCTGGGGTCGCCTGTGTGTGCGGCCTGGGTGTGCGGCCTAGGTGTGCGGTCTGGGTGTGCGGCCTGGGTTCGCCTGGGTGTGCGGCCTGGGTGTGCGGCCTGGATGTGCGGCCTGGGGTCGCTTGTGTCTGCGGCCTGGAGTGTGCGGCCTTGGGTCGCCTGTGTGTGCAGCCTGGGTGTGCGGCCTGGGTTCGCCTGTGTGTGCGGCCTGGGTGTGCGGCCTGGGTTCGCCTGGGTGTGCGGCCTGGGTGTGCGGCCTGGGTTCGCCTGGGTGTGCGGCCTGGGGTCGCCTGTGTGTGTGGTCTGGGTGTGCGGCCTGGGGTCGCCTGTGTGTGCGGCCTGTGTGTGCGGCCTGGGTGTGCGGCCTGGGTGTGCGGCCTGGGGTCGCCTGGGTGTGCGGCCTGGTGTCGCCTGCGTGTGCGGCCTGGATGTGCGGCCTGGGGTCGCCTGGGTGTGCGGCCTGGGGTCGCCTGGGTGTGCGGTCTGGGGTCGCCTGCGTGTGCAGCCTGGGTGTGCGGCCTGGGGTCGCCTGGGTGTGCGGCCTGGGGTCGCCTGGGTGTGCGGTCTGGGGTCGCCTGGGTGTGCGGTCTGGGGTCGCCTGCGTGTGCAGCCTGGGTGTGCGGCCTGGGGTCGCCTGGGTGTGCGGCCTGGGGTCGCCTGGGTTTGTGGCCTGTGGTCGCCTGGGTGTGCGGCCTGGGGTCGCCTGGGTGTGCGGCCTGGGGTCGCCTGGGTGTGCGGCCTGGGGTCGCCTGGGTGTGCGGCCTGGGGTCGTCTGGGAGTACGGTGCAGAAGATAATGAAGCCATGTATTGTGTTTATCTTAACTGCTAGAAAGTGTTCGTATTGCCATGAGATGGCGAGGTATTCGTGTTCGATGGTGTTGCGTATGAGAATGGCGACTCCCTCGTGTCTACTGTCTGGAGACTGTCGTGATGTATACCCGTAATGTCTAATTTTGTATCCGTTGGTGATACATGTGATGTTAAGTATCACAACATCGGGTCCCTTCTCTTCGAGGAGAGTGGCAATCAGATGACGGCCATTGTGATAGCTGCGCACGTTAAACTGTTAGAATTTTAGCATTTTACGACTTATGGAAGTTTATTGGCCTTCTGTGTCTGTTGTCGATGAAGGCCGTTGACGCGCCGTTTGAGAATTTCACTTGTATCATGTTTCTAGTCTTGGGTCGGGATATATCTGGTGAGGGGTCAGGAGAGGGGAGAGGGGAGGGGAGAGGATCATTGTCGACGAGTTGAAGGTCAAGGTTGACCGTTGGTGGGTTGTCTGGTGTGTCGGCAGGGTCAGGTGCTGGGGCTCCTCTGGGAGGGTTAGGTAGGGGACGGAGGGAGGGGGAGGGGGGAGGGGGGGATTGGTGAGTGGAGGTTCTGGGGGAACTGTCGTGGTGGTGGAAGTTGGGACGGTGGGGGTGGGAGAGGAATCGGTATTTGGAGAGACAGTAGGATTGTTGGTGTTGGGTTGGGGGGTTGTGGATGGAGTTGTGCTAGAGGGTGCGGAGGGGGTATTGGAAGTTGGGAGGGTGACAGGTTGAGTAGTTGGGGGAGAGTTGGAAGTGTTACTGGGGGTCTCCTGGGATACGTTTTCGTTAGGGGTCAGGGTGGCGGACGAGACAGGGGTCGGTGAGGGATGGTTGGTGGCGGGGGAGCTGAGGAGTTCAGGTGGAGTTCGTACATTGGGTAGGTTGTTATGAGCAAGAAGCAAATCGAAAATTCTGATGAATTCCGACTTATCTTCCCCGCTCAGGAACAACGCTTTTAGGTAGCACGCATGCATCCTACCTTGTAGGGTGAGGAGGTCTGAAGAATTAGTAGTTGTGATAGGAGAAGCTTGGGTGGCAGGGGGAGGAGCAGCAGCAGCAACTGTTGCGTAGAGGTGAGGCTTTGTGGAAGGAGGTGAGTTGGATTTTTGTGCCTGACGCACTACGCGGAGTTACTCCTTCTTACGTGGGCACAGCCCAGATACAGCGACGTGTTCACCTTTACAGTTGACACACTTCGCTGCCTGAGCCTTGCACTCACGAAAACCATGACCAGTTTCCGCGCATTGACTACAGGTTTGGTGGGGTTCTTTACAGTTCTTAGTCTCATGTCCGTATTTCAGACATTTGAAACATTGTTGTACGTCGAGATGTTCATCTTTCTTCAGGGATTTTGCTGGCACAGAGATCATGGGGAACAGGACTCCCCGGGAGAGCAGACGATCGGCCTCGGTCGGGTTTGAACATTGTATCTTTATTGATCTGGAGTTATTCGGTTTATAGACGTTGATGACATTAACGTCATTGTTTTCGCCATTGATGGCTTCCACAATCTCCGAAGGGCTGAGGGACAAGATAGACGCATCAACATTGTAGGCAATAATAGTACATCTAGCTTGAAGGGGCAGCGGTCCTGAACGATTTGGTAGTTTTTTTTTTTTAGCTATCTTTGCCCAAGCAGATCTTAAACTGGTATTTGTTCGAGGGGAATTGAATGACCCTAGTAGGACGGATCTCAGTGGTCTTAAAGACGATGGACAGGAGTTCGAACGTGGAAGGAGGAGGGCAATCAGTTTTGAGGGATTTTAGATGTATGTCGGGCGGCATGTTGGTGGCATCAGTGTCCTAGTGCGAGAAAACGTGAGTGAGGGAGGCTCGACGGTCCAAGGTAGGGGAGAGGTAAGAGATAGTGTGAGGGTCTCCACCCCGTCAGGTGAGAACAGATCCACTCCAGCCTCCACTCCTCAGGAAAATGAGTTTTCCAGAATGGGGTGGGGAAGCTGGGGTAGAGATTGCTCAAGCCAAACGGTCGAGAGATGGATGATGGATGATAAAAAATAGAAAATAAAAAGACATGTGAAGATGTACTGGAGGCAACGCGGGGGTGTGGGGAGCAGCGAGGGTGGTGAGGGAACAGCCTGCCGGCGTCGTCACCGTAACGGTCTCCCGCGGGAAGGACCAACGCGGGAGGCAACGTTACAATCCACTTCTTTCTTCTGTCTTCTGTCTTTTCTCTTCTGTCTTCTGTCTTCTGTCTTCTCTCTTCTTTCTTCTGTCTTCTGTCTTCTCTCTTCTTTCTTCTCTCTTGTGTCTTCTCTCTTCTATCTTCTGTCTTCTTTCTTCTCTCTTGTGTCTTCTCTCTTCTGTCTTCTGTCTTCTTTCTTCTCTCTTCTGTCTTCTCTCTTCTTTCTTCTCTCTTCGTGGGACCTGGCGGTTAATCCTCTATCAACTACGTGGTTAACACGTGGCCGAGACAGGAGCAGCAAGAACCTTCTCGAATGGCTAGAAAAGATGATGTATACATAGGAACATTCTTATATATACCGGGTCAGATGGACGTTAAAGTAGCAGTTGTACCTTCTGTGCCTATCATCGTGTGCTTTTTGTGATATGTGCATTTTTCTTTGTATGTATCTTATGGAACATAGACAACACAGCAAGCTCTATCTTATGACACCATTATATCTTACTTTTTTCCCTATATACATAGAGATAATTGTAAAAAATTGCCTTTCAACCTTCATCTGGATCAAGTGAGGCAGGGTGGGCGGAGCTTATGGCTTTCCTTCAGCCAATAGGGAGGGAGTTTGTGTCTGCTAGTGCATAAAACGCGCTCGCACCACCGAAGACGACATTACCAAATTACTGATACTTTTCCCAAACAATACATAGGAATTTCACCCTTACAACTTATCAAACTATATCAAATGCAGCCCTCTCATTGGTAGACCATTGTCAACCAATGGCAAGCACGTTTTCCATCATATATAGAGGCACCGAGGCCCGTTAAACCCCGTTTTCAAACCTCCAGTCTACAAAAAAGGACTTTAACTGGCCTTCCTTTCCACACTTAACACACCCACCCACTACTACCACAAACACACACTCCCATTACTTGTATACTTTATTTACTTATAATTTCTCGTTGTATCCCGCGTTAGCGAGGCAGCGAAAGGAATCACACGAAAAAATGGGCCAACCCTCCCACATACACATGTATACACATACACGTGCAGAAACGCCCATATACATGCCTATGCATTTCAACCTATACATATTCATACATACACATACATATATATACACATGTACATACTTCATACTTACTGCTTTTATTCATTCTCGTCGCCACCCCGCCACATTTATTCATACTTTATATATATATCTTTTTTTTCTTTCATACTGTTCACCATTTCCCGCGTTAGTGAGGTAGCGTTAAGAACAGAGGACTAAGCCTTTGCGGGAATATCCTCATCTGGCCCCCTTCTCTCTTCCTTCTCTTGGAAAATTAAAAAAAAAAAAAAAAAAACGAGAGGGGAGGATTTCCAGCCCCCCCACTCCCTTCCCTTTTAGTCGCCTTTTACAACACGCAGGGAATACTTGGGAAGTATTCTTTCTCCCCTATCCTCTGGGATTGTACATATATATATTTATCCCTGGGGATGGGGGATTAAGAATGCTTCCCACGTATTCCATGCGTGTCGTAGAAGGCGACTAAAAGGGGAGGGAGCGGGGGGCTGGAAATCCTCCCCTCTCGTTTTTTTTTAATTTTCCAAAAGAAGGAACAGAGGGGGCCAGATGAGGATATTCCAAAAAAAGCCCAGTCCTCTGTTCTTAATGCTACCTCGCTAACGCGGGAAATGGCGAATAGTTTAAAAAAAAAAGATATATATATATATATATATATATACATATATATATATATATATATATATATATATATATATATATATATATATATATATATATATATATATATATATATATATATATATATATATATATCTTATATTCATATATAAACACAATAATGGACATACATAAGAAATATTCCATCTAATTTCTTTTAGGTTTTTTTCTTTTAGGTGTTATTTGTTGGACTTTCTAAGACTTTTTATTTCTGATTCCTTACCCTATCTTTTGAATTAATTATTTGATTTGATTGTTAGTTGTTTATTTTGGCTTATTAAGATGCTATTTTCAACATCACTGGCGTTTATCATGGTCAAACGCCATCTTCACTACATCCTCCCAATCATTTTGAATATCAATGGCTTTTCTGTGGTTTAAGGTTATTTTCACTACAACTTCACGGTCACCTTGTTTTTATCATCGATGACGTTTATCTTGGTCAAAGACTATCTTCACTACATCCTTATGCTTATCTAATTTTCAATATCATTGGCCTCTATCTTGATAAAAGCCATCTTCACTACTTCTTCATAATCATCATATTTTCAATATCACTAGCGTATTTTTTGGTGAAAGGCCATCTTCACTACATCCTTATAGTCAAGCCACTTTCACAGCACTTAACTCTACCTTAATAAAAATGTATCTTCACTACATCCTCACAGTCATCTCGTTTTCATTATCAGTGGCCTTTATCTTGGTCAAGGCCATCTTCACTACATCTTCATAAATATCTTTCTTTGGACATATATTGCCTTTCAGATGGATTCCTGATATACCAATTTACATTCATATATATATATATATATATATATATATATATATATATATATATATATATATATATATATATATATATATATCTGGATGTAAGTTGGCATGTCAGGAACCCATCTGGAAGGTGAACCTTATATAAACTACATTGCACCTTACATATGAATAGAAACATCAAGCTTCACTATATTAACTTTACTATATATAAATATAAACAAGGTCTAACCGAGGTTACTTGGTTGAGCAAGACGTGAGAATATCATCAATTGGCCCTCCAGCCCTGGGTTGAAATTGTCGTTCTGACGTATTTCGAGTTCAGTGCTGATACAGGACAATTGATTATAGGACTATCTTGTTAGTCTGTGTAACTTCGCCTGACCCAATCCACGTCTTCAATGGCTTTCTGTTACTACAAACGGGATTACAAAGGAAAGGCTTCCTTTGTTAGTTTCATGAATACCTTCGTTCAAATGAAGGGAAAGACTATTACTATGAAGCGGTACCTTATCAGCAGGAAAGAGCTGCAGCAACGGTATGAAAGTTACTGCAAGATACATAACGAGCCCGTGGCTTCCAACGTAAACATCGGCCGCCATTTGGGTTCACTCGGCATCATGTGTGACACCAAGATTGGACCCGTTGGCAAACAGGAACGATACTATTCTGGTATCATGTGGCTCGATGGCGCAGGATCACCAACTGAAATGCAAAGAAAATGGAGAAAGCCGCCCAAACGTATCATGAAGGCCGTGCAAGAGAAGATCGAGAGGAATCGGTTGAGAGACGATATCGCTCACAGTATATTGAAATTTATACCCAAGACTTCCCCTGATCTCCAGACACAGCAAGTCACAGAGACCACCAGCCCCGCTTCCCAGACACAGCCAGTCACAGAGACCACCAGCCCCGCTCCCCAGACACAGCAAGTCATAGAGACCACCAGCCCCGCTCCCCAGACACAACCAGTCACAGAGACCACCAGCCCCGCTCCCCAGACACAGCCAGTCACAGAGACCACCAGCCCCGCTCCCCAGACACAGCCAGACACACAGCCCACCAGTCCCGTCCCCCACACAGAGCCACAAGATCCTGATATTGAGAAGACAAATCAATTTCTCGAAGATTTTTTGCTTTCACTGGAGAAGAACTGATGAGTTCCTTATAGACAAGACAAAATGTTAAAAAAGGAATCTATATAAGTTCACTTATGGAGTGAGATCTTTGACGGAGCTGTGCTGCCTATAGAACAGCCTACCAATGGGTGATCTTTGCTGTCGTGCAGTAACCTCATGAGGGCGGAGTCCGGCTACACTTTCTTTACCGAGGAAAAGATCTCTGCACTAATATTGAGTTTCTCCGTTGGCGTCAGGGTAAACACCCATCCCCCCCGAAGCTTGGTTACCTTTCCGTGGTGGGGGGGACTTCATGGATTGGGCAGTAGCAACCATCGTTGGTTGCTTCTGTTCAATCCATGAACGAAAAACCAAGCATCTTGAGCGTAATTGTCGTATAAATTCACTTGGTGTCAAAACTGACGCGAAAGTGGTTGTCTCAATTTTGTCAGAAATGTTTGTGCGTTTCGGCCTGATGGCGGGAGTCGGTTTGGCGCTGTGGTCATGAGGGAATACGAGGAAGATTGGCAACCGTCCCAGAAGTAGCTACAGTGAGGCCCAACAGCTGTCCCTAATACTGGGGAAGGCACTCATGTAAGGTGTGCAGTGAGGCGCAGCAGTAACAAGGGAAACGGACAACCAAAACAGCAATCTTGATCATCAGGAGGCTATCCAATGCTCAGAGTAGATAAGGACGATTATTGTATGGCTTCGCTCAGAGGATGAAAATCTTAGCCGTGAAAATCAACAAGTAAAATAACTAGTAGTTAGTGGTAGTGAAGTGGAATTACCGCATTTCTGTGGTCTTAATGGTAAAACGAAACTTTTCGTTTTCTCCATCAATCTAGAGGTGTTGTAGACCACCATCTTTAGGGTTGTAAGGTAATGGTAAGTGCAAGGTTATTACCTCAGCAAATTTGTGATGGAAAGTGCAAGAAATGTGGTAATGTATATAATATAAATTGTATAGTTGTATAATAAATGTGTAGAAAAATTTTTGTCTTCTCTGTTCCCGTTCATTAATTCAAATACAGGTAAGTTTTCTCTCTAACGAGGTGGAATAAGCTACGTGCACTCGGCTTGTAAATGTGGTGACTTTCCCTTCATTACCACAATGTTGTGCTGAACTGAAGATGTAGAATTCCGTAGACGAAACTAAGATAGGAAATCAATCTACATCAAAATTTGAAGGCGCCGCTCTGTGTGTGTGTGTGTGTGTGTGTGTGTGTGTGTGTGTGTGTGTGTGTGTGTGTGCGTGTGTGTGTGTGTGTGTGTACTACTTTAGTCATTATCACGTGAGTCTTTTGAGGAAGGATTTGTACACTCGTGTTGCCCGTCTTTTAACCTTGTAAGTGTAAAATATGTTTTCACTCCTGTGTTCACTCACACACACACACACACACACACACACACACACACACACACACACACACACACACACATAACCTATAATATTATCTAGTATTTACATCAGACGGATATCTTACACCTTAATTATAAAAGCCAAAGAAAAATTTATAAAAACATGTACATATATTTACACACGTGTAGATATATGTTATGAATTGAAATGTGGCGGAAAAATTCCTTATATATTAACAAACGTGATTGAGGACGTAAAGAATCTGGTACAAACATAATGGTTATTGTGATAAATGATTTGTTTATGATAAATATGTATTGTGTTGCATTATAATGGTTGTTCAGAACTAAGGTCTTTAAACCCGAATCAGTGAAATACTATCAGAAATAGAAAACCTGTTAAACATGAACATTTATGTTGATTAACCACAGAATATATTTTCCTCTGGGTATGTAAAAGAAAATACAGTACAGGGAGCTAGTTTGAGGAAGAGTATTTCATATTTCAACAAAATATTTACCTGTAATAGCGTCCCTTATCTTTCGTCATCATTTCTTATGTTTCCTATCAAGAAATGTCTTTTATGTAACATAAAAATTCTGTCTAGGTATTTGATTAATGTTGTCCAAGGATGAGCTACATGCCACACGTGGTCAGGTCACAGTGGTGGTGGTCAGGTCAGTGGGCGGTGTGTGTGTGTGTGTAGCTCCTGGGTTCATGTTGGCCACAGCCACCCACCAGCCGGTGGTCAGGTCAGTGGGCGGTGTGTGTGTGTGTGTGTGTGTGTAGCCCCTGGGTTCATGTTGGCCACAGCCACTGGCCGGTGGTCAGGTCAGTGGGCGGTGTGTGTGTGTGTGTGTGTGTGTGTGTGTGTGTGTGTAGCCCCTGGGTTCATGTTGGCCACAGCCACCCACCGGCCAGCCGGGCGGTAGTTTATAACTAAGACTGGTAGTTTCACATGCCACTTGGAGTGTCCCTCACTACAGAACTTGAGCAGCTCTTATCCTGAGGTGGAGCAGTTGATCCTCTCCACCAGGCTGGTACACTTGGTCTGCACCAGGTGGCTCCCTCCTGGTCATCCTGAGTGGTTGGTTGCTGTGTGGGATTTAATGACCACTGACTTGTGAAGGTCATTAGGCCAACCATCATTTTATCATCTGATAAAACATGAAGCAACGCCAAATATTACATGATCCATCTAAACTATTGAGAATGATGAAGTCTGATATTGTTACGTTACGTCATCCAATCTTGCCACTCACCTGTTACGGTAATCACGACTACATACATAGTGTTGTTACG